>NC_134526.1:33434172-33734172 GCF_027942865.1 Odontesthes bonariensis
TACTAATAAACTTGCCTTGCCTGTCCAAAAAAAAAGTTCCACACTTTAATATTTAATTGGACTGCCTTTAGCTCCGATTACAGCACGCATTTGCTGTGGCATCGTTTCCATAAGCTTCTGCAATATCACAACCAATGAACCCAACATGCATGTTTTTGGGTGGTGGGAGAAAGCCCTGAGTACCCGGCGAGAACCCACACATACACAAGGAGAACATGCCAACTCCCCACAGGAAGAACCAGCTGGGATTCCAACCTCCCTGCTGTGAGGTGACAGTGCTAACCACCACAATAACCTGGTTATTCAGTATATTCAGGCAGTCAGCTGACCTCAGTCTTTGGGATCATGACGTTGCTGAACCTAGACCGGACCACCCATAGCAGCCCCAGATCATAGCACTGCCCCCACAGGCCTGGACGGCAGGCACCAGGCAGGGTGCAGCACTTCATCCGCCTCCTTATGCGCCCATCACTGTGGAACAGGGTCCATCTGGACTCATAAGACCACATGACCTTCTTCCATCGCTCCAGCATCCAATCTTTATGCTCCCAGCAAACTGAAGCAACAATTAGCCTCACTGATAACAGCTTTTCTTAAGCTGTTTAGTCCCAATCCCTTCACATTGTTTTTAATGATGCGTTTTTACAGTTTTTAACCCAATGTTAGTAGTTTCAGCAATCCTTAGATGTTTTCTTTGTTTGATGAATGCCAATAATTTGACCCTTCTGAACCAGATGAACATCTTTTCCACGACCCCAGGATGTGTCTTCAGACATGGTGGTTTTAGAAATGAGAAGCTACTCACTGCATCGGCTAGGGTTAAATAACTTGTTGCCAGCTGAAACATAATCATCCACGTAGTAATTATCCAATGGGAGGCTCCAACCTATTTGCTTAGTTAAATCCAGGTGGTGACTTGTTTTTGGGACTGCAGTGTGCAGGCAGGTGCATGGGAACATGTGACATATCACTGTTGCATCCAGACTGCTCTATACTAAATGTCAATCACTGCCTAAACAGTGTTTTACATTGTGTTTTCTGCCTTGTTGCAAAATCTTCACTCTGGTAAAGCCTTTCGTGCCCGTGAAAAGGCGGACACTGACATCTAGTGGCGGACAGCTCGAACTACACAAACCTCTGGAAAACCGTTCTTTTTAAAAAAAATTGAATTATTTGACGACTTTTGAAATTCAGCACGTATGAATATACAGCGATTCAGTGTCATACTACAAGGAAATGAGAAAGTTTTTCTTTTAGAATAAATGATAAAGAATGAGGCGTTTCAGAAATGTGGGACGGCTGACAAACTGAAATAAAAATCACTATTAGAATAGAATAGAATAGAATAGAATAGAATAGAAAAATACTTTATTTATACCACTACTGATGATGATGAGATTAAAAGAGGTTAAGTTGAGTGCAGCACAGCTGCGAATTGGATGTCCCATTTACCATTGGGGAAATGAGAAGAGCAATAGTTAATACTAGAATGAGTGCACCAGGTAAGGATAGGATATGTTATACCATGATTAAACATTTAAGTGAGGGAGGGTTAGTGAAATTGTTGGCATTATTCAATAAAGTCTGGACAGGAAAGTTCCACGAAGCTGGAAGGAGGCAATAATTATACCAATTAGGAAGCCGGGGAGAGACCCTAGTAATCCAGCAAACTATAGGCCTATAGCTCTGACATCGAACATTGGGAAAATAATGGAGTGAATGATTAATGAGAGGCTAATGTATTATATAGAAAGGAGAGGGTTGGTGAGCAAGTTTCAGAGTGGATTTAGAAGAGGTAGGAGTACTATGGATCCAGTATTGTGTTTAGAGGATGAAATCAGGAAAGCACAGATAAATAACAAAGTAGTAGCTGCAGTGTTCTTTGATGTGGAAAAAGCTTATGATATGTTGTGGAGGGAAGGATTGCTGATCAAGATGCATAAGATGGGAATTGAAGGAAATTTGTGTAATTGGGTTAAGGATTTTTTAAGGGAAAGAGTCATCCAGGTTAAAGTTGGGTCAGAGTTATCAAGGAGTCATATTGTAGAGAATGGTACACCGCAGGGGAGTGTCATAAGCCCTACGCTATTTACAATAATGATAAATGATATATTTGAAAGTGTGCCTGTAGAAATAGGGAGGTCATTGTTTGTGGATGATGGGGCATTATGGAAGAGAGGAAGAAATGTAGACTACATAGTTAAGAGGCTACAGGAAGGTATGGATAAAGTGGAGAAGTGGGGAGCAGAGTGGGGTTTTAAATTTTCAGTGGAGAAAAGTGGAGTAATGTTCTTCTCAAAAAAGAAAATTAATAAAAGTTAAAAGTTAAAGTTATATGGGGAGAATTTAGAAAGAGCAGGAAAGTTTTGATTCTTGGGAATGATCTTGGATCCTATGATAACGTGGAGGGAGCACGTGAAGGGGATAGTGGGGAAAAGTAAGGAGATATTGAATATTATGAGGTGTTTGGCAGGGTTAGAATGGGGACCTGATTTTAACTCACTAAAATACATATATGTGGCCCTAATTAGGTCTAAAATAGAGTATGGATGTGTGGGATATGGGTCGGCAGCTAAAACAGTTCTCTCACAGTTGGATGTGATTCAAGCCAGAGCCCTAAGGATTTGCTTAGGAGCAATGAAAACAGCTCCAGTTTGCTCTTTGCAGGTTGAAGCAGGGGAAATGCCACTATGGCTTAGAAAGAAACAGCTTATGGCGAATTACTGGGTGCAGTTAAAGGGACACAGCAGAGAGCATCCAGTAAAGAGAGTTCTGGAAATGTGCTGGGAAAAGGGGAAAGGGGATAAAACAAGTTTTGGATGGGTCAGTGGGGGAATAGCAGAACAATTAAGCGTACATCATCTTAAGGTGAGCCCGACGGTTCTGTGGACAGAGGTGCCTAAGTGGATGCTGCAGGAGGCCAGGGTAGATTTAGAAATGCAAAATATAAAGGAAAGAAGTAAAACTGTGGATTTGGTGCAGGAATTTTATAGTTATATAGATGAGAAATACAACGATTATGTGCATATATATACAGATGGCTCCAAAGAGCAGAAAGTAGGGGCAACGGGGGCAGCAGTGGCTGTCCCTAGTCACCAAAGAAGAAGAAGAAGAAGAAGAAGAAGAAGCACTGCTTGCGCTCCTCGCGCAGCTCGCTCGCGCTCCTCCTCCTCGTGCTGTTACCGTACACCTCGGTGTAGCTGCGCACAGGCTGGAGGTCAGAGAGCCCAGGCTGGGTGCTGCTCCACCGGCTCCAACCAGAGGTAAGAACACTAGTCTCCGTGGAGGTCTCCCTCCACTTAAACTGCATTTGCCTTTCGTTAAAGCCCTGAAAAATTTCTCTGACGAAAGTATCAACTGTCCCCGTGAAGGTGGGAAAAGTTTAGCCCGCGGTAGCTCGGTGCCCGGTTAGACTCTCCGTTTGTTCGGAGTTGTGTTTCCTGCCACAGAGAAATGTGGCTGGTTTTCTGATGTCGGCTGCCGGGCTTTTTTGGGTTGGTGTGGTGTGTCACATTTCCTGGAGGCGGTGCCGGCTGGCAGCTCCATGGACAGAGGGACAGTGGGACAGGGGGGCAGAGGGACAGGGGGGCAGAGGGACAGAGGGACAGTGGGACAGAGGGAGAGAGGGAGAGAGGGACAGTGGGACAGAGGGAGAGAGGGACAGGGGACAGAGGGACAGAAGGACATGGGGCAGAGGGACAGTGGGATAGAGGGACAGTGGGGCAGAGGGACAGGGGGACAGAGGGAGAGGGGGGCAGGGGGACAGTGGGACAGAGGGACAGTGACATATGGACAGTGGGACAGGGGGGACAGAGGGACAGTGACAGAGGGACAGATGGACAGGGGGACAGATGGGCAGTGGGACAGAGGGAGAGAGGGAGAGAGGGACAGGGGACAGAGGGACAGAAGGACATGGGGCAGAGGGACAGTGGGGCAGAGGGACAGGGGGACAGAGGGAGAGGGGGGCAGGGGGACAGTGGGACAGAGGGACAGTGACATATGGACAGTGGGACAGGGGGGACAGAGGGACAGAGGGACAGTGACAGAGGGACAGATGGACAGGGGGACAGATGGGCAGTGGAACAGAGGGACAGGGGGGCAGAGGGACAGTGACAGTGGGACAGGGGGGCAGAGGGACAGTGACAGAGGGACAGGGGGACAGTGGGACAGGGAGAGAGGGACAGGGGGAGAGAGGGACGGGGACAGAGGGAGAGAGGGACAGGGGGACAGAGGGACAGAGAGGGACAGGGGGACAGAGGGAGAGAGGGACAGATGGACAGGGGGACAGATGGGCAGTGGGACAGGGGGACAGAGGGAGAGGGGGACAGAGGGACAGTGACAGAGGGACAGATGGACAGGGGGACAGAGGGAGAGAGGGACAGGGGGACAGAGGGAGAGAGGAACGGGGACAGAGGGAGAGAGGGACAGGGGGACAGAGGGACAGGGGACAGATGGGCAGTGGGACAGGGGGACAGAGGGAGAGAGGGACAGGGGGCAGGGGGACAGAGGGACAGTGACAGAGGGACAGATGGACAGTGGGGCAGGGGGACAGAGGGAGAGAGGGACAGTGGGACAGAGGGACAGATGGACAGGGGGACAGAGGGACAGTGACAGAGGGACAGAGGGACAGAGGGACAGGGGGCAGGGGGACAGAGGGACAGTGGGACAGAGGGAGAGGGGGCAGGGGGACAGAGGGACAGATGGACAGTGGGACAGGGGGACAGAGGGAGAGAGGGACAGGGGGACAGAGGGAGAGAGGGACGGGGACAGAGGGAGAGAGGGACAGGGGGACAGAGGGAGAGAGGGACAGGGACAGATGGACAGGGGGACAGATGGGCAGTGGGACAGGGGGGCAGGGGGAGAGAGGGGCAGGGGGACAGAGGGACAGGGGGGCAGAGGGACAGAGGGACAGGGGGACAGAGGGACAGGGGAACAGAGGGACAGAGGCACAGGGGGACAGAGGGACAGGGGGACAGAGGGACAGAGGCACAGGGGGACAGAGGGACAGAGGCACAGGGGGACAGAGGGACAGAGGCACAGGGGGACAGAGGGACAGAGGGACAGAGGGACAGGGGGACAGAGGGACAGGGGGACAGAGGGACAGGGGGACATAGGGACAGAGGCACAGGGGGACAGAGGGGCAGGGGGGCAGGGGGACAGAGGGACAGGGGAACAGAGGGACAGGGGGACAGAGGGACAGAGGGACAGGGGGGCAGAGGGACAGTGACAGAGGCACAGGGGGACAGAGGGACAGAGGGACAGTGGGACAGAGGGACAGAGGGACAGGGGGACAGAGGGACAGAGGGACAGTGACAGAGGGACAGTGGGACAGAGGGACAGTGACAGAGGCACAGTGGGACAGAGGGACAGAGGGACAGTGGGACAGAGGGACAGAGGGACAGTGGGACAGAGGGACAGGGGGACAGAGGGACAGGGGGACAGAGGGACAGGGGCACAGTGGGACAGTGGGACAGAGGGACAGTGACAGAGGCACAGTGGGACAGAGGGACAGAGGGACAGTGGGACAGAGGGACAGGGGGACAGAGGGACAGGGGGACAGAGGGACAGGGGGACAGAGGGACAGAGGGACAGACTGAGTTTACAGCAGTGAACTGTAGCTTCAGGTGTCCTGAACTCTAACTCTGACAGGTGCACAGCAGAACAGCACTCCATCCTAAAAGCTGTTCTGCCTCTCAGTTCAGGTAAAAGTGATCACAGATGAATTCGGATGAATAGCTCCCCACTAACCCTAACCCATGGGCGTCAGGTTAAACCCAAACAGATGCTGAATGTAGAAGTGTGCACTTTGCTGTCCGTGGTGGTCCTCTGGTGGTCCATCTGATGTTTGACCTTAAAAAGCAGGAAGTGAACAGTTTGAGCATCTGAGGTGCTAAAGACTTCACTTCTGCAGATCCAGTCAAGTGGAAAAATAAGCCCTTAGAAACTGAACTGCTGTCCACTTGCTGTAAACTAAAAGCAGGACTGAGACGTCTGTCTGAGTTCAGCCGAAAGCACCTGTTCTAGTATAAGCCTCCTAATTACTGCGCAGAATTCTTTGAGGCTTTACTTGAAAAACCTGACTGACGGCTGCAGTGGAACAACATGACACCATTAAAGAGCCTGAGTTCTTATCTGTCAGCCAGTTTAATCATGGGCTGCATGAAGTGGTGGAAAAAAAGATGACTTTTCTCTTTGTTTTCTCTGGACCAACACACAATAACACTTCTCTCCAATAATTGCCATAAAGAATGATTTTTCATTTTGACGGGCTGAGATGCTCATATGTCAGCTTTCACTGTGTAAATACTGAGTGTTTCTGGTGCCAAGATGTAAACGTGTTCTGGAACTTGTATCAGCATATTTAAAATGGTCAAAACTCGAAAATCTGTTTCTGTTTCTGCATTTAGCCGACGCTTTTATCCAAAGCGACTTACAAATGAAAATATAACATTACTAGTGCTGTTTAATTATTTGAGATTAATTAATTATGATCTGTAATTAATTGATCTAATTAATCTCTTTTTTTAATCGCACCTAAAAATTGCTGAGAAAAGCCCTCAATTTGAGGTATTTTCATTTAAATTCATTATGTTATTGTAGCAGATTAAAAGATTGATAAATAACAAAAAAAGTGGCTTTATGAAGTCATTTATTGTTTTTAACAGATTTGAACAGATGCAGTCCTAGTAGGGGTGGGCGATATGGGCAAAAAAAAAATATCTCGATATTTTTTAGGATTTTCACGATAAAGATATTTTGACGATATTAAAAAAAAAATTAAAACTTGCGTTAAGATCACAATAAAATGAACACAAGCATGCAAGTCTAAGCACACACGGCCGGTAGGCCTACAGTGAAACTGCGAATGGCTAATTAAATCAGTTATGGTTCCTTTGATCGCTCTAACGTTACTTGGATAACTGTGGCAATTCTAGAGCTAATACATGCAAACGAGCGCTGACCTTCGGGGATGCCTCTCGGGGTGCCCCGGCCGCATTGGTGACTGATAACCTCGAGCCGTTTCTCAGGCTACTTCTCCCTCCGGAGAGGGAGCCTGAGAAACGGCTTCCAAGGAATGCAGCAGGCGCGCAAATTACCCACTCCCGACTTGGGGAGGTAGTGACGAAAAATAACAATATAGGACACTTTAAATCCTTTAACGGGGATCAATTGAAGGGAAAGTCTGGTGCCAGCAGCCGCGGTAATTCCAGCTCCAATAGCGTATCTTAAAGTTGCTGCTGTTAAAAAGCTCTAGTTGGATCTCGGGATCGAGCTGACAGTCCGCCGCGAGGCGAGCTGTCTGCAGCCCCTGCCTCTCGGCGCCCCTTCGATGCTCCGAGTGTCCCGCGGGGTCCGAAGCGTTTACTTTGAAAAAAATAGAGTGTTCAAAGCAGGGCGTGGCGTGGCGCTGTGGTAAGGGCAGAGGACCACAGGCGCCGCACTTTATTGATTTTTGGCGATTGAAAAAAAAAAATAAATAAATAAAAATATAAATATATATATATATATATATATATATATATATATATAGCCTATATCTCGATATTGCAAAATTACTCATCGTCAAAACAACATTCACGATAATTTCGCAAACGATACATATCGCCCACCCCTAAGTCCTAGCCATTTACATTCCGCTTTATTTGAGACTAGTCCAAAGTGCTGCCTGCAACCTTTAGTTTCGACCTTTTGTCAATCTCCAAATAATTAGAAAATAAAGTAGCAGCAGACTACAATAGAGACTGTTTAAACTACCAGCAGAACTGAAATCAGCCCCAACTGGAAGCACTTTTAAATCCAGGTTAAAAACATTTCTCTTTCCGTGTGCTTTAAATTGCTTGTTTTTATGCTGCTTTATGCTGTTCTTTTAATAACCTTGTCTTTATGTAAAGCACATTGAGTTGCCTGTTATATAAATAAAGATGCCTTGCCTTTATTAATAACCTGTCAGATTAGTTGACGCCAATGATGTGAGAGAAGATTTGCTTTTTGCAATCATGTGACTTACAGAGCCACTGCAGACCAGTTGTTCAAAATCATTGACAATTACTCTACAGAAGCAGATCTTAAATGGAATGGAATGAGGAAAATAATCATTGAAAAAAGAAATTGGCATGAATGTTTCCACTCCTTCCTGCACAAGGGATTTTTCTGTAACCGTTCACACATGAAGCTGTTTCAGAGTTTGCTTTAAAAGAAACACTGCAGTAGTTTGTAATAAAACATCTGCCTGATTTGGTCAATATTTGGATGTTTAGGGGGGCTTCAAAATTTTTCTAAAGACAAAAGAGGGGCCTTGGAGAAACAGTTTGAGAACCACCGTCTTATGAGAAGACATTGGAACTGTAAGCACCCAAAATTCACATTACTGTAAAGCATGTGTTACGGATGGGTTAGGTCTCTTTCCTTTCTAGTTTTGTTTTGTTTGGAGCTGGTGGTGGACACGTGATGTGCAGCTGTCACCATGGCAACTGTGACGTCACCTCCGGTCCGTGGGTTGGCGCAAGGTTTGATTACCTTATTTAGTTCACCTGGGAGACGGTGAATGGGAGATTGACACTCACTCGGAGAGACTGAACACACGCTCCAGCTACCATAGACTCTCTCTTTTCCCCCACTTGAATTTGTGACTCGGTCACCACGCGTAAGCTGGTCCGCTCAGGAGAGCGGGGTGCGGGCTATCCGGACCGTGTTTGACGACGCCATCGACATCTGACCGGTGAGCTAAGCTGCACCTCTCCCTCACCTCTGTCCACCTGCCAGCTCTTTGTTTTTAGTTTATTTTCATATCTTTAAGTTATGGAGTAACAGCTACAGGGTTTGTACCTGTGTCTATTGTCTCGCGTAACACATGCATTAAGTTCTGTTTGAACCAGTTTGAACAATACAAAATGTCAACTCATAATGGTAAATTCAATTCAATTCAAAAATACTTTATTTATCCCAAAGGGAAATTAAATGTTGATGTAGCTCAATTAAATCAAGGAGTTATTATAGATGCTGATGGCTGTGGGCAGGAAAGATTTCCTGTAGCGGTCCGTTTTGCATCCAAACTGAAGAAGCCTTTGACTGAAGAGACTCTGTTTTCTGATAACAGTTTCATGGAGAGGATGTTCAGGGTTGTCCATAATTCTCTTGATTTTATGCAAAATCCTTCTTTGCATTATTGTCTCCAGAGGTTCCACATTCTTTATCAGGTTGTTGAGTCTTTTTAGGTCCCTGGTTCTGATGCTGCTGCCCCAACAGATGACGCAAGAGGAAATGACGCTCTCAACAACAGACTTGTAGAAGATCTGCAACATCTTGTTGCAAACCTTGAAGGACCTTAGCTTCCTCAAGAAGTACAGTCTGCTCTGTCCTTTCTTGTAGATTGCTTCACTGTTGTGTCTCCAGTCCAGTCTGTTGTCCACATGAACACCAAGGTATTTATATTCCTCAACCACCTCCACTTCTTCTCCCATGATGGAAACAGGGTTTGATCTGACCCTGTTTCTCCTGAAATCTACAATCATCTCCTTTGTTTTGTTAACATTCAAGATGAGATGATTGTTCCCACACCATGCCACAAAGCGGTCCACCAGCTCTCTGTACTCAGCTTCTTGTCCATCTCTGATACACCCGACAACTGCAGAGTCATCTGAATATTTCTGTAGATGACAGGAGTCTGACTTGTACTGGAAGTCTGAAGTGTACAGAGTGAAAAGGAATGGTGAGAGTACAGTCCCCTGTGGTGCTCCTGTGCTGCTGATCACCTGGTTAGACACACAATTCTTCAGTCTGACAAACTGTGGTCTGTTTGTCAGGTAGTCATTAATCCAGGTGATTGTTGAGGCCTCCACCTGAGTCTTCTGGAGTTTCAGACGAAGCAGATCAGGCTGGATTGTGTTAAATGCACTGGAGAAATCAAAGAACATGATCCTCACAGTGCTGCCTGCTTTGTCCAGATGACAGTGGGTTTGTTGAAGCAGGTGTATGATAGCGTCTTCAACTCCAACTCCATGGCGATAAGCAAACTGCAGGGGGTCCTGATATGTGCTGGTTTGCTTACACAGGTGGGTCAACAGGAGTCTCTCCAGGACCTTCATGATGTGGGATGTCAGGGCAACAGGTCTGTAGTCATTGATGTCTGAAGGGTGAGTTTTCTTTGGTACCGGAACCAGACAGGATGTCTTCCACAACAGTGGAACCTTCTCTTGGGTCAAGCTAAGGTTGAAAAGGTGTTGCAGAATCCTACAGAGCTGCTCTGCACAGGCCTTCAGGACTCGGGGGCTGACACCATCTGGACCTGCAGCCTTGTTCCGGTTCAGTCTCTCCAACTGCCTCTTCACCTGACTTCTAGAAACAGAAAAGTGGGAGGGGGAGGCAAAGGGGACAGCAGCATCTCCTGATTGGGTTGAAGACAAACTAGTGGAAGCAGAAGAATCCATGACTGAGGTGGAGGTGGAGATGTTACAGGAAAGCTGTGGGTCAGAGGAGGGTGGGATGTCTCTTTGGCTGGGAACAGGAGGGGAGGATGGTGAGCTTGTTCCTGAACTGAACCTGTTGAAGAATGTGTTCAGCTCATTTGCTCTGTCCAGACTTCCATCCATCCGATCCTCCCTCTGCTTGAGGCCTGTGATCTTCTTCATTCCTGACCACACATCTCTGATATTGTTCCTCTGCAGTTTACTCTCAAGCTTCTTTCTATACACCTCCTTGCTCTCTCTGATCTTGACTTTGAGCTGCTTCTGTATACTCCTCAGTAACTCCCTGTCTCGCTCCCTAAAGGCTCTTTTTTTCTTGTTCAATAGTTCCTTTAGCTCACTGGTGATCCAGGGTTTGTTATTAGGGAAGCATCTCACTGTTCTGGTGGGGATGGTGTTGTCCACACAGAAGTTTATATAGTCAGTCACACACTCAGTCATGGCATTAATGTCCTCTCCATGTGGCTTACAAAGAGAAATCCAATCGGTTGCATCAAAACAACCCTGTAAGGCTTCTTCAGCTTCCTGTGACCACTTTCTAACAGTCCTTTTTGTGACAGGTAGTCTCTGGACAAGGGGTTTATATGCTGAACAGAGAAAAACAAGGTTGTGATCTGATTTACCCAGGGGAGGTCTTGATTTCGAAATGTATGAATCCTTGACATTTGTGTAAAACAAATCCA
Organism: Odontesthes bonariensis; assembly: GCF_027942865.1. Lineage (NCBI taxonomy): Eukaryota > Metazoa > Chordata > Actinopteri > Atheriniformes > Atherinopsidae > Odontesthes > Odontesthes bonariensis. The sequence continues at coordinate 33,445,319 of NC_134526.1, forward strand.
ATGTCTTGTTTTCTCTGGTAGAGCAGCTGACAAACTGTTGAAAAGTTGGCAGTGTAGCAGAGAGTGAGGCATGATTAAAATCACCAGATATTGCCACAAAAGAATTGGGGTGTTGTGTCTGTATCTTAGCAACAACGGAACTGATGACATCACATGCAGTGTCGGCAACAGCTGAGGGTGGAATGTAAACAGCCACCAAAACAACACTGGTGAACTCTCTTGGCAAATAATATGGACGAAAACTTACTGCCAATAGTTCAGTGTCAGGACTGCAGATACGACTCTTCACAGTAACATGTCCTGGGTGACACCATCTGTTGTTGACAAGCACTGCCAATCCACCCCCTTTCCTTTTCCTGCTACTCTTTAAATCTCGATCTGCTCGTACAGTCAGGAAGCCCGGCAGAGAGACGCTGGAGTCGGGAATATGATCCTGTAGCCATGTCTCAGTAAAACACATAATGCTACATTCCCGATATTCTTGCTGAGTCCTTGTCAAGGCTAGAAGTTCATCCAACTTGTTAGCTAATGATCTTACAATGCCCATGATGACGGATGGCAGAGATGGTTTGAACATCTTCGTTCTTTCTTTCTCTCCTCTTTGCTCCTGCTCTGCATCCACGACGCCTCCTTTTCAATTCCAGTGGGATTTCTGGCTTCAGTTGTCGAATTATTTCTGCTTTTCCAATGTTAATCAGCTGCTCCCTGTTGTAAACCACCCTGTTGCTATGGTTATGCATCATAACAAAAGAGTAAAATATACAAAAGTATTGGGAAAAATTAATCCAGCTGCACAGCATCCAAGGCAGGAAGAAACAGTTGTCCAAAAAATGCAATTTCTTCCAAGAAATAACAGGAATGAAATTTTAGAAAAAAGAAAAATCTCAATGTGAGGTACAGAGCTACTCCAACGTGCTGCCACCCTCAGCAGCGCATTCTAGAACAAGGTTCTATATACAACAAATAAGGTGATTATTGTATTTATTTTTATTAGCCAGCCCACATGTTGGTCATAATGGAGCTGAAGAGTGATCTTGCAGCCAACCTCCTTCTGCCATCCAGTTTGCGAGCCAAGGTTCTGTAGTGGCATCTTGGCTAATAGAAATGCAAAACGAGACACACTGTTGCAGTTTTCCTATTGTTTCGAAGTACATGTGGCGATGTCTATTCATTAAAACCCATGTCCCACAAAAAGCCTGATAACATTACAACTATACACGTTAGGGATACATTTGTAGAGAAAAGAGGAGACAAGAAATTTACAGAAAAGTTGCAGAATAGACTGGAGGTCTGCAATTAATCTCATGCTGGGTGCAGCTTGACCAGCTCAGACAGGCTTTCATCAGACTTGTCTGATTTATCTCTTGTGATAGGTTACCATGTTATTTGCCATGTTTTTGACTTTCTTAAAGGTGGGGTATGAGATGTTTCTGGAGCATTTTTTATCATATTGTCTGAAAGCCTCCTCACGACCCCATTGCACCCACTAAGATAGAATGTTTGGAATTTTTTTTTAATGTTTTAGTCCATTGTATAGGGTGTAGCAAGAGGAAATGTCTGACCAATAGAAGTAATGATGAGAGTTACTTCTATTGGATTCTGACACGCCAATCAACCGTCAGCCCCCCTCACCCCTCCCCCCTGCGCGTTCACAGACTCGTGACTCCTTCATGTGTTTTGAAGGCGTGGTTTCGAGGGGTGGGCTGAAGGGAGAGGCAAGGTTGTGTATTTTCAAAAATATAGCTTGCAGGAACCGTTTTTCCAAGATCTCATACCCCACCTTTAAGTGTGCCCAAGTAATGTCACATTTGGAGGAATCTTTAAAAATCTTGCTGTTCAAAACCACATTGTTCTTCAATGACCACTTTTATATCGGACTACAATAAGCACTTACACCATTCTTTGCCCAGACCTTAAATATTTCATCACTTAAATTAGGGGGAAGTCACTATCAAAGGCGCACCATTTTATTGTTTATTTATTTTTATGTTGCACAATTTCAGAGTTAACTCCAAATTTAAGAAATATACCAATGCATTTATTTACCTTGTTCAGATGGTTTTTGGTTAACACCTGATCTGAAATAATTGCTTGAAGAGCAATCCTTGACATTGCCATCTCAAGCTCCTTCCACTTGGCAAAATATCATATTACACCAGGAAATGAAAGGCCTGAGCTGGCATGGAAGCTCCATTCATCCATATTCCTTCTTGAGCTGTAGAGTTGTTCTGTTTTATCCTGGCCTTTTTACCCTTACATATATACCAAGATATGACTTTGTCCCATTGTGCCAATTGCTGGGTTGTCACCTCCACAGGTGATGGTAGAACAGACTTCACATGTTCATTTTAACTGATTCAACCCTTTAACTTAAGTTTAGGCAAGGCATCTTTATTTATATAACACATTTCATACCACAGGCAACTCAATGTGCTTTACATAAAGACAAGGCATTTAAAAGAACAGCATAAAGCAGCATAAAAACAAGCAATTTAAAGAGAATAAAAAAATAGAATAAAAATGAAAACACACAGTTAAAAGCAATCAAAGAAGAGGGGAAAAAAATATAAAACAATTAAGAGGATTTATAGCATTAGGCTTTAAAATGATTTAAAGGAACTCAACCATAAGCACACGGAAAGAGAAATGTTTTTTACCTGGATTTAAAAGTGCTTACAGTTGGGGCTGATTTCAGTTCTGCTGGTAGTTTGTTCCAGTTGTGTGCAGCATAACGGCTAAAAGCTGCTGGTAGTTTGTTCCAGTTGTGTGCAGCATAACGGCTAAAAGCTGCTGGTAGTTTGTTCCAGTTGTGTGCAGCATAACGGCTAAAAGCTGCTGGTAGTATGTTCCAGTTGTGTGCAGCATAACGGCTAAAAGCTGCTGGTAGTTTGTTCCAGTTGTGTGCAGCATAACGGCTAAAAGCTGCTGGTAGTTTGTTCCAGTTGTGTGCAGCATAACGGCTAAAAGCTGCTGGTAGTTTGTTCCAGTTGTGTGCAGCATAACAGCTAAAAGCTGCTGGTAGTTTGTTCCAGTTGTGTGCAGCATAACGGCTAAAAGCTGCTGGTAGTTTGTTCCAGTTGTGTGCAGCATAACGGCTAAAAGCTGCTGGTAGTTTGTTCCAGCTGTATGCAGCATAACAGCTAAAAGCTGCTGGTAGTTTGTTCCAGTTGTGTGCAGCATAACGGCTAAAAGCTGCTGGTAGTTTGTTCCAGTTGTGTGCAGCATAACGGCTAAAAGCTGCTGGTAGTTTGTTCCAGTTGTGTGCAGCATAACAGCTAAAAGCTGCTTCACCGTGTCTAGTTTGAACTCTGGGCTCCACTATCTGACCTGAGTCAGCAGATCTCAGAGCTCTGCTGGGTTTATACTCTACCAGCATGTCATTCATGTATTCTGGACCTAAACCGTTCGGTGATTTGTAGACGAGTAGCAGAACTTTAAAATCTATTCTGTATCTGACCGGGAGCCGATGTAAAGACCTGAGAACTGGGGTGATGTGATCTGATCTCTCAAAACAGGGTCCACGATAGAGAGTGCTGGGCTGCCATCGCTCCCTGTGCGGTCGTGACAGCGCACTACCAGCTGACAGCTAGTTACCGTCTTCGCCGTCCAGCAAAGCCCCGGGGAGTTGGACGGCGGCACAAGCTCAGACCCCAGGGGAGGGTCTCGCCAAGTGGGCGAGTTAAGTATTCCTCTCCTTTTAACTTCGTGTTTTAGTGTTTATGTATAGGTCGGCCTATTGTTATGTGGTATTGATTGGTGGGGTTGCGTGGGGAGGAGTGACGGGTCTGTGGTTAAACGGGCGCCATATGCTGCAGGTTAGCCGCGTGTTTTGTGGTGTGTTGACTCTGTGTGCTGTTTAAAGCGTGCCTAAAAGCTAGTGAAGCTAGCCTGACTTGTGGTGGGTTTTCATTCTGTGTGCTGTGTTTAAAGCGTGCCTTAAAGCTAGTGAAACTAGCCTGACTTGTAGTGGGTTTTCATTCCGTGTGCTGTGTTTAAAGCGTGCCTTAAAGCTAGTGAAACTAGCCTGACTTGTGGTGGGTTTTCATTCCGTGTGCTGTGTTAAGGGTTAGCCTGTGTGTGTGTGTCGCGACCAAGGAAGCCTGCGTTCCCAATCCTTCTCTCTCTCCATTAGATCGGAGCCCCCCACCCCATGTGTTTTATGAACTTGTAAACTAATAAAGATTTTACATTTTACATCCAAGTAGTATGCAGCTCTTCATATATATATATATATATACCGTTACCACTCTGTTTGAAATAAAAAATTAAAAAATTATATATATATATATATATATATATATATATATAATTTTTTTTTTTTTTTTTAATTTTTAATAATTTTTTTTTTAAACAGAGTGGTATCGGTATGGTATCGGCCGATACTGCACAGCCAGGTATCGGTATCGGGGCCAAAAAATGGTATCGGTGCAACACTAGTTTCAAGATGTGCTTTTCAAGCTCTTTTGGAAAAAGCCCAAAGAAACGGGCATTGCTGAGGTTCATAGACGCAGTGGTCGGCCAAGAACAGCTTTTTTCTCTTCAAAATTGGAAGATGTCCACCAATGCCATCATCTGAGAACTGTCAGAAATCAGTGGGATCCAGGTATATCCATCTACTGTCCAGGGAAGTCTGGCCAGAGGTGGTCTTCATGGAAGAGTTGCAGCCAAAAAGACATATCTCTGACATGGAAAGAAGGCCAAGTGAAAAATGGACTGATGAGTCAAAATATGAAATATTTGGCTGTAGCAAAAGGCAGTTTGTTTACCAAAAGGCTGGAGAGCGATACAGTAATGAGTAGGGCTGAGCAATTTTATCGATACTGCCATATATATCTATATTTAATTTTTTTTTTTTTAAAGCAAACTTTATTGAAAAGTCAGACGTTACAATGAGTGAAAACACAGAACATTAAGGTAATACAATACAAGCCAGGGGGTCAAATTCTACAAAACAGTGATAAATTAGTTGATAAAAATGTTGTGTAAAGTGCACAGCTCTCACGTTTGTGACATGTTCGTTTGTTTCTGTTTGTCTGGTGGTGTTTTCCTTCCGGTTCAAAGATCGGACCACCAGTCCAGTCAGCGACGATTCATGTCAAATCACACTGTCCCTTTTTTCCCCCAGAAAATGATGGAAGTGTATCGTATGGTATGGTGAGATTAGTGTATCGTTTCAGCCCTAATAATGCGTGTATGCTGTCAACAGTGAAGCATGTTGGAGGCTCTTTGGAAGTTTGGGGCTGCATGTCTGCAAATAGAGTTGGATATTTGCTCAGGATTAATAGTGTCCTCGGTGCTGAGAAATACAGGCAGGTACCATCAGGGAGCCGTATCATTGACCCCAAACATGCAGCCAATGTCATTAAGAACTACCTTCAGCATAAAGGCAAGGCAAGGCAATTTTATTTATAGAGCACAATTCATACACAGGGCAATTCAAAGTGCTTCACAGCTAAAAAAATTACAAGAAGGCAATAAAATCATTAAAAAGAAATTAAAAATAAAATAAAGAAATTAAAAACCCATTAAAATAATCATTAATTAATTAAAAAGCAAAGAGTGCATATAGCTGCTCCAAACTTTTTCTCCCTGATGGATGAAGCGCAACGCTCCGACTGATGGTTTAAACGCCTTTTATTTCATACATTTTCTGACAATCGTCCAAGACCACCGTGAACACTGAAATACAACAAGATTTCCACGGTGGAAAATATACATTAGTGAAATACCAACTATTATTGCTCGGAAAAAACATAAATTACACACACACACAAAACAAGAATATTTCTTTCGATTGTCATACCGTGTGCCTTTCCAATCAGAAGGTTTAGAGTTGCTAGAAGTCCATATTACAGTCCTTTTTCCTTTCTTTTTCCTTTACATATGCCGCTTGCGCAATCGCCTGAGCGTGAAAACAAACTCACCTGTTTCCATCAGGTGTTATCACGTGACAGCCGACGTAGTCAAGTGACGTTACCAATTAAACAATTTTTCAAAAGGTATGCACATAAAATCTAAATATACAAAATATTAAATGGATATTACAAGAAAAAATAAATAAATTTACACAGAAAAAAATGCTTGTTTCAGCGTTCGCTACACTGCCACCAAAATTATAAAAAGGTTTACTTTCACCATATTCAAAGAAATAAAACTTGTAATTTTCTAACAACTTGAAACTTAAACTTTACCCATAATTTCCATCAATGTCTGTTTAGGTGACTGACTCTTTTCATTTTTATGTTAATGTTGAGCTATTTTGAATAATGCTCAACTAACACAACTAATTTCTGTACTGGACGCTCAAGAAATGAAGGTTGTGTTAAGCGCTCACCCTTTGGTCCTAACTTATTTTGGCCTACTTGTATTTTCACCTTTCGCACAAGACCATCATCATCTTCATGTGCCTCAAAAACTTTAGCTAGGGGCCACTCATTTCTGGGAGTGTTTTCATCCTTAACAATGACTACATCTCCAACCTGTACGTTTCGTCTGGTTGTATGCCACTGCTGACGAAGGTTGATGTTGGTTAAGTATTCTCGGCGCCACCTGCTCCAGAACTGTTCTGAGAGATACTGCACTTTGCGCCATCTTTTTCTTGCATACAGATCTTCTTGAACGAACTTTCCAGGAGGTGGAAGGGGCATCGTAGGCTTCATCGTAAGCAAGTGATTGGGTGTCAAGGGTTCAGCACTTTTGGGATCAGCGAGGGTGTTTGTTGTCAGTGGGCGACTGTTGACTATAGACATGGCCTCGTAGAAGAACGTCCTTAATGAGGAGTCATCCAGTTGTCCTTTAGCCTGAGCAAGCACAGAGCTCATCACGCTCCTGGTCGTCCGTATCTGACGCTCCCATATGCCTCCCATATGACTGGCTTCGGGAACATTCATAAGAAAGTCACATTCTTTTCTTGCGAGATAGGTCGCGATTCTTTCCTTGTCAAGTTCCATCAAGCACTTTCCCAACTCATTCTTTGCTCCTATGAAATTCGTACCTTGGTCAGATCTGATTTGTCTGACTGTTCCTCTTATTGCAATGAAGCATCTTAATGCATTAAGAAAAACATCGGTTGTCAGGTCCTCAAGCATCTCGATATGGATGGCCCGTGAGCTTAGGCATGTTAACAACAGTCCATATCTCTTGTACTCTTTTCTACCTTGTTTTGTGTAGAAAGGGCCAAAACAGTCGATGCCTGTATATGAGAAAGGAGGAGATGGCTCTATTCGGTCAACAGGTAAGTCAGCCATGCGCTGTTCTTCAGTTTGACCCCGCACCCTCCTACATGTCACGCAACTCTTGATGTGCTTGGCCACCACTTTACTAGCACCCATAATCCAGTATCCGTTGGCTCTGAGATTGTTCAGTGTTTGCCCTCGGCCTTGGTGCTGTGTTCTTTTGTGGCAATGGTCAAGTATCAGTTGCGTTACAATGCCTTCTTTTGGGAGTATTACAGGATGTTTGAACTCTAGCGACGCTGATGACCTTCTTAACCTGCCACCAACTCTGAGCACTCCGTCCTTAAGAAATGGGTCAAGCTCATACATTTTGTGATTTTTCCTAAGTTTTTGTGATTGGCTAAGCAGTTTGAGCTCTTCTCCAAATGCTTCCTTTTGTGCCGCCTTGATCAGCACGAGAGCTGCTTTCTTTCGCTCTTCCACAGTAACAGGCCCAGATATGTCTCTATGAACCAGCCTCTGAATGCGAGCAATGACGTTGAGGCATGTGACCCAGTCTGAAAATCTTGCCAACCTTTTCAGGAGGTCATCTTCCACAATATCAGTTTTCAGTACTTTGACCTCAGGGTCACCTATGAGAAGCTCTGGGGTTGTTGGGTTAGTCACAATTTCCTGTTCCCATAAGAACTTGGGTCCTCTTAGCCAATCTGATGCCATTAGATCTGCCACCTTGAGTCCTCTAGATGCATGATCTGCCGGGTTTTGACTTGTTTCAATGTAAAACCATTGATTAGGGTCCGTAGTGTCTCTGATTTTTTGGATCCGATTAGCAACAAAAACATGAAAACGCCGGGCATCATTTTTGATGTATCCCAGTACCACTTGTGAATCCGTCCAAAAGTACTCAGCATCGACTTTCAAGCCGAGCTCTTCTCTGAGGATCTTGCTTACGGCTGCAGAGATTGTGGCAGCGGTTAGCTCCAGTCGTGGGACACTGACAATCTTCATGGGTGCTACCCTAGCCTTGGCCATGACTAAAGTGCAATGCACTTGTTCTTCAGCTACGATCCTAATATACGAACACTGCCCATAGCCATCGTTACTGGCATCGGAAAAGTGATGCAGCTCAATCTTCTGGATCGTGCCTAGATTGTTGGGAACAAAGCACCTTGGTATTTGAATGGTTTGAAGATTGTTCAGGTCATTGAGCCATGTCTCCCACTTTGGCCTTAGTTCTAGTGGGACAGGCTCATCCCAGCCTACACCTCGCTTGCACATTTCTTGCAAGATTCTTTTCCCAGTCAAGATGTAGGGGGCCAGAAATCCTAGCAGATCATATATGCTAGCGACTGTGGATAAGATACCTCGTCGAGTGGCGGTTCTTTCTTGTTGGACTACATTGAATGAGAAGACATCCAATTCTATGTTCCATTTCACTCCAAGCACTCTCTGGGCTGGTAGCTCTGTGTAGTTTAAGTCCACGTCCTTGACTTTTACAGCACGCTCACTCTCTGGAATTCTCTCCAAGACAGCTCTGTTATTGCAAACAAACTTGTGCAGTCGCAGTTGTCCCTTCTGACAGACTTCTCTTGCTTCATGGACAAGTTTCTTGGCCTTTTGAATGGTATCCAGACTGACAAGACCATCATCCACATAAAAGTTTCCCCGGATGAAGCTTGCTGCCATGGGGTACTCACTCTCATACTTGGTGGCGAGGTATTTCATGCCGTAATTTGCGCATCCTGGCGATGATGCCGCTCCAAATATGTGCACCCTCATGCGGTATTCTTTGGGTTCAGTCATTGTGTTCCCATTCTCCCACCACAGGAACCTCATGAAATTACAATCTTCTGGAGTGACATGAAAGCGGTGGAACATTTTCTCCACGTCGCAGTTGATCGCAATTGGATACTGTCGGAACCGACACAGCACTCCAGTCAAGGTGTTAGTTAAATCAGGTCCTGTGAGGAGGTGGTCATTCAACGAGGTTCCTTCGTATTTGGCAGAACAGTCGAAGACAACTCTTATTTTCTCTGGCTTTCGCGGGTGGTACACCCCATGGTGTGGGATGTACCAGATGTTCCCGTCCTTTGGTGTTACATGCACTTCCTCTGCATCACCATCTTTGAAAACATTGACCATGAACTGAACATAGTCCTCCTTGTATTTGGAATTTTTGTCCATCTTCACTTTCAGATGTTTCAGCCTAACTGTGGCAAGATGTTTGTTGTTAGGCAGCTGGGGGCGCTCTCTAAAGGGCAGAGGCATCTCCAGATGACCATTGTCATTGTGATGAATTCCCTCATTCAGAATTTGTAGGAACTGAATATCTTCTTGAGAGATCATTCCATCTGTGGGGTTTGTATCCTGAAAATCTCTCTCAAGAGCCTTAATCACACATGCAGGTGTAATAGGTGGAATTTCCTTTACAGAGATGTGATAGCAGAATCCAGCATTTGTTCTTCCACCAGTAGTAGGCGTTTTGGCACCAACTACGCTCCACCCGAGGTCTGTTTTCACTGCATATGGCTCATGCTCGGCTCTGGCTACGACTTCTTTTGGTTTTAGAGCTCTGACACAGTCGTAGCCTATAAGCAGTCCAGCAGGACAGTCTAGCAAGTCTGGCATCTCGTCAGCTATGCTAAGCAGGTGTGTCCATCCTTTGGCTGTTTCCCGAGTTGGAATGCTGGTCTTCTCCAATGGGATATCTTCTCGAGTGTAAGCTGGCGGTAGCTCAATGCTTTCTTCGGAACTGTATCCTCTGACCTTTAACCCACTGGCTCTGTGACAATTCACTATTGACCTGTCAGTCATTGTTGACAACTTGAGTTTAACAGGTTCAGTGTGTGCCTTAAGTTTTTCACACACCTCTTCATTAACGAATGTATTGCTACTTTGTGTATCTAACAGAGCATACACCAAGATCTCTGGGCTATTCTTGACAGCACTAGACAGCCACACCGGGACTATCATTGAAGTGCGGTCAGCATTGGTCATGTTCATACTACACGAAGCAGTAGAGGTATTGTCTCTCTGTTCGTCATGAAGCGGAGTTGGATGGCTCTTTCTACAAACATTGCAAGTAGCCCTTTTTCGACAATCCTTTGCCATATGACCAACTCTCAAGCAAGCGAAGCACATGTTGTTGGTTTTCACAAACGCTTTTTTCTCTTCAAGAGTCAGAGCAGCAAATTTTTCGCATTTGTAAATGAAGTGGTTCCCTTGACAGCATATGCATTTTATGTGCTTCTTTGTTTGAGCAGCAGCTGGATTAACTGTCGAGCCTGCTGATTCACCTGAATCTTTAGAAGGGTAACCTTTCCCTTGAGCAACCTTTGTTGTTGTCACTAGGGTTCTGGCTTTGATGCGTTTCACTTCTGTGCCTGGTTTCTCGTCTATCTTCTTCAAAGCATGAAGCGAGGAAACCGGGTTGCAGGCAATGCGTGCCTCCTTGGCTAAGAAGTTTGAGAACGCTTCAAAACTTGGGTATGGCTTGCCGTCATCCAAATCCATGGTGACAAGTCGATTCCATCGAGCTGTTGCCCAGTCAGGAAGTTTCTGGAGTAGCCTTTGATTCTCCTCACAATCGTCCAGAACTTTAAGACCTGATATGTGAGGCATTGCATTTTTGCATGACACAAGAAAATCACTGAACTCTCTTAATTTTAGTGGCTCTTTTGGTCCTATCTTGGGCCAGCTACTAAGTTTACCCCGAAAGGCTCTTTGCACTATGAATGGGTGGCCATAGCGCTTGTTCAGTGCATCCCAGGCGTGCGTGTATGCTTCATTATCACTTCGGTAAAAAGTTCCTTCCAGCACAGACAGTGCATCTCCACTTATGTATTTTCTGAGATAAAACAGTCTATGTGCTGGGCTTGCACAAGTAGTCTCTATCAAGGCTTTAAAGCTGGTTCGCCATTCAGTGAATTTGAGAGGATCCCCACTAAACACAGATGGCTCAGGTGCCGGAAGTCTTGTCATCATCAGAGATTCTTTAAAGGCTTGCACTAGTGTCACGTCATTCAATTTTTGTTCTGGCTGTTTTTCAGAGCGAGGAGGGACTAATGTGCCATGGAGAATCTGAGCATATGGAGCTGTGTTTTGCTGAGTTTGGGGCTGACCTGGAGACAGAGTTATTTCTTGCTTTTCTCCCATTTCAGTTTTCATTTTTGTTTCCTCCTCCGCATACACATCATATTCAGCTTGCATAGCTTCCAGATCCCTTTGGTGTTCCAGCATCGTCAGTTTTTCTTGCTGAGCAAATACTTCTTTTCTCTGTGCAGCTATTTCACTTTCTCTGTTTATTTCGGCACGTTTTGATGCTAAGCGTGCTGCTGCTTCTGCTTTCTTTAATGACACTTGACTTCCTGATACGCTATCTGCGCCAGCTCTTGATACAGTGGACCCATATATTGATTTTGCATCATCTCTCTGAAGTAATTTAAAGAGTGATTCCTTTACTGCGGCAGCATCAAACTCATTGCCTACTTCTGAGCAGCGCATTTTCAACAGAGCAACTACTTCTTTTGTTACTGAGGTGCAGCTATCCATTCGCCGTCTTATGTCTTGGCTTGGTGTGGTCAATGCACGTAGGCTTTTGTATATTTGCGTTAAGTGTGACTCATAGTCTTCCAAAGTAGTTGTCATACTTTCAAGCTCCTCTTCGTCACATTCTTCTTTGAGTTTGCTTCTAGTGTACTGAACCTCACTTTTGAAGCTTACATAAGTTAGCATAAACTTTCTTTCCTTTTTTACACTCTCTCCTTTTGCATATTCAAGCCACTTTTCAGTTGGTTTTCGCTCTCTTTCTGATCGCCTTGGTTGTTCAGGTTTCGAAGTTGGTTCCTTGCTCTCTACGCTATGTGCTTGCAGATTGTTGTCAATTTCAGCTATGCGTTCTGTCATGTGGTCTCTTAATGTTGCATCTGTTTCAGTTTCTAACTTGGTTTGTAGTTCTATTTTCTCTTCTTCAAGAGCCTGAATTACTCCCTCAAGTACAAGAACACTCTCTTTGGTTTGAGCCATTTTCTGTACTATTTTGAAACAACACTAAACGCAGTAATCAAAATCTTAATCTTAAGCAAAACTTATGGTACAAGTATGCCTATTAATTTCAAATATATTAACCACACACAGGTTAAACCAAACAAGAAATCCAAAGTAGGAATGTCAAATTACTTATTTTCACAGGCCAGAAATATTCACACAAAATATGCACACAATGGCCTTTCACATTTATTTAAATATTTACAAGTTATAATGTTCGTTTCTTGCCAACTGAAAGAACCTGAAATCCAAGGGCTTGATGTTACTACTCACGACCACGGCGCGCTGTTGCTCCCTTGTGGTGACTTGTGGAAACGGCACAGTCTCAATCTTTGTCCTTGTTGCAAGCCGACGCTATGTTTTTACAAGTCACTGCAATCGCAACGATCCGTTCTTTCTTTCCCCCGTCCACCTCGGCACGGCTGGTGAGAAGATCACAGCTTGCATTCACAGCGCGCAGTCCCTTAATGTTCTCGGCCTCGGGCTGAGCTTCACACGGGGAACGTGTTCACTATAGCTGCTCCAAACTTTTTCTCCCTGATGGATCAAGCGCAACGCTCCGACTGATGGTTTAAACGCCTTTTATTTCATACATTTTCTGACAATCGTCCAAGACCACCGTGAACACTGAAATACAACAAGATTTCCACGGTGGAAAATATACATTAGTGAAATACCAACTATTATTGCTCGGAAAAAACATAAATTACACACACACACAAAACAAGAATATTTCTTTCGATTGTCATACCGTGTGCCTTTCCAATCAGAAGGTTTAGAGTTGCTAGAAGTCCATATTACAGTCCTTTTTCCTTTCTTTTTCCTTTACATATGCCGCTTGCGCAATCGCCTGAGCGTGAAAACAAACTCATCTGTTTCCATCAGGTGTTATCACATGACAGCCGACGTAGTCAAGTGACGTTACCAATTAAACAATTTTTCAAAAGGTATGCACATAAAATCAAAATATACAAAATATTAAATGGATATTACAAGAAAAAATAAATAAATTTACACAGAAAAAAATGCTTGTTTCAGCGTTCGCTACAGTGCAGATAAAATACTTTCAGGTGTCATATGCACAGCTTAAACATTGTCAGAGTTGAGGCCTGTCTCACATCTTCTGGAAGGCTGTTCCAGATTTTAGGAGCATAAAACTGAAACGCAGCCTCACCTTGTTTAGTCCTGACTCTGGGCCCCAGCAGCAGACCCCTCCCTGAGGTTCTCAGAGCCCGAGTTGGTTCATATGGCTCTAACATGTCAGAGATGTACTTTGGCGCTTGACCGTGAAGAGACTTGTACACAAGCAGAGCTGTTTTAAAGTCTATTCTCTGGGTGACAGGAAGCCAGTGCAGAGACCTGAGCACTGGACTAATATGGTGGTATTTCCTGGTTCTAGTCAGGACTCGAGCAGCAGCGTTCTGGATGTACTGCAGCTGTCTTATAGCCCGTTTAGAGAGCCCAGTGAGCAGGCCGTTACAGTAGTCATGGATCAGTCTTTCTTTTTTTTTTTTTATTAATTTCTTTATTGAGCAACAATACAAAGACATAGAAAGGATTGGGTGGACCCCAAACATAAAAAATGCTCATTTGTTTTTGTTATACAATTTTCAGAAAAAACACCCACCCGCCCCTCCCACACAACATCCCCAACAACCCCATGTTCTAAGCACAGTACATGAATGACAATAATTTAAATCCACAAACAGGAGGACAGGAAGAGAAAGGGAAGAGAAAAAGAATAAGACAAAACAAAAGTACTAGCAACCTAAAAATAAATAATATTAGAAGGAGGAAAAAATAAATAAAATAAAGATAAAATAAAAGGGGGACAAAAAAAAAGTAAATAAATAACTAAACAAAAACTCAGACCTGCGTCTCTTCTGGTTCAATGTCTAGAGTGTCTATGATGGACAGCAGGGGGTCCCAAGTCCTGTTGAATTTACTCAATGAACCATTAAGGGAAAATCTAAGCCTCTCCAACTTCAAGTTGAAAAGAACTTCCTTGACCCATCGACTGTAAGAGGGGGGTGCAGTATGTTTCCAGTTAAGCAAAATTAAACGCCTTGCCAGTAAAGAACAGAAAGCCATGCAGTGTTGGGCTTTGCTTGCAAAGGATTTAGTTTGAAGAATACCAAAAAGAGCTGGGAGAGGACGGGGATCCTCCCCAACATCATAGGCTCTGTGGAGGGTACCAAATATTTCAGACCAAAAATGTTTCAACTTAGGGCATGACCAAAACATGTGCATGAGGTCAGCAGGAGACTCGTTACATCGATTATAGGTGTCTACAACATTTGGGTAGAATTTTGACAATCTATGATTTGTATAATAGATCCTGTGTATTAATTTGCATTGGATTAGACCATGTCGTGCACCGATAGAGGAGCTGTGTACCAATTGTAGAATATTAGCCCACTGGTCCTCCTCAAGGGTCAGGCCCAGATCTTGTTCCCATAGGTTTTTTGTTTTTTGGGGGAAGACAGCGGTAGTGGAGTCTAATGCCCTAAAAATATCTGAAATATTCCCTCTCTGATTAGGGTCCAACAAGAAAAGTTTATCTACCAAGGTTAGTGCAGGAATATTCGGAAAGTCAGGGTATTTTTTCTGCACAAAGTTCCTAATTTGAAAAAACCTAAAGAGGTGGGAGGGAGAAAGCTTAAATTTGGTCGATAAGCCAGTAAAGGACATGAAAGTGCCACCATCATAAAGATCCTTAATTGTGACAATGCCCCTCTCAAACCACAATTTAAAGGCAGAGTCCGTAATAGATGGTTTGAAATTATGGTTATCCAATATTGGTGCATAGATTGAGCAGTCTCTCAGGCCAAAATGCCTTCTGAATTGCAACCAGATTTTGAGGGACTGTTTGACTACTGGGTTTTTACTTGCATTCGCCGTTGACAAAGTGAGGGGAGAACAAAGCCACGCCCTCAATGAGGACTGAGATGAAGACATTTCAATGTCTACCCAAGCGGGCTGGTTGGTCATGGATTTATCGGTCCAATATAGCAGTTTATGAATATTGGCTGCCCAGTAATAGTGTAAAAAATTGGGGAGAGCAAGACCCCCTACTCTTTTAGGCAGTTGCAATATTTTTTTTCGTATACGCACAGGTTTATTAGCCCAGAGAAACTTAGACATTGATTTGTCCAATTTGTCAAAAAACTTTTTTGAAGTGAGTACAGGGATATGTTGAAAGAGGTAGAGAAACTTTGGCAATATGGCCATCTTAATAAGGTTCACCCTGCCAGCCAACTACAAAGGTAGAGTGGACCACCTGGCAAAGTCATCCTCGACCTTAGCAAGCAAGGGGACAAAGTTTTTATTGAAAGTGTCAGTCAGAGTCTTGGTTATGATTATACCTAGATATTTAAAACTACTGTCTGCCCTTCTAAAAGGAGCTATGCTGTCTGGGAGAGCCCCAACCAACTCGTTCAATGCAAATATTTCGCTTTTCCCAAAATTGAGTTTGTAGCCAGACAGTTGGCCAAATTTTTTTAAGATGTCTAAGGTAACTGGGAGTGATGTGGATGGCTTGGACACATAAAGGAGCAAGTCATCGGCATATAAAGATAGTTTATGTTCAGTGTTGTTATGAAAAATACCATGAAATCCTGGTGCAGATCTCAACCAGATCGCTAACGGCTCAATAGCTATAGCAAACAATAAGGGGGATAGTGGACAACCTTGTCTTGTACCACGTTGGAGTTGAAAAGGAGATGAGAAGGTATTATTTGTTTGTACACATGCAACTGGGGATGAATATAGCAATTTGACCCATGAAATGAAGCCAGACCCCAACCCAAATCTATCCATTTTCTCAAACAGGAAGTCCCATTCTACCCTGTCAAATGCTTTTTCAGCGTCCAGCGACACCACGACCTCTGGGACGCTGGAGCTGGGAGTGTTGAGTATATTGAAAAGCCTTCTAGTGTTGTGAAATGAGTGTCTACCCAACATAAAGCCTGTTTGGTCTGGTGAAATAATACTTGGTAAAATCTGTTGGAGACGAAGGGACAAAAGTTTAGCCAGAATCTTGTAATCAACATTTAAGAGCGATATGGGTCTGAAGCTACTACAAAGTAGTGGGTCCTTGTCCTTTTTTAACAGAAGAGAAATAGTGGCATTATTCAAAGTTGGGGGTAGTCGGCCAGCAGACAGTGCTTCATTATATACATCACTTAAGATTTTGGAAAGAAGTGGGGAAAATTCCTTGTAAAATTCTACTGTGAAACCATCTGGACCCGGTGACTTGCCACTTTGTAAAGCTCTGATAGCACTTGCAACCTCAGATGGAGATGTTGGGCTGGCCAACTTTTCTACCCACTCCTCTGCTATCATGGGGAAAACAATATTATTGAGTGTATTGGGTGTATTTAACTGAGGGTGGTCAGATGCATATAGATCAGAATAAAATTTGTCAAATGTTTCATTTATACTTTTTGGGTTAGTAAAGGTAATACCAGATGGTGATTTTATGGTTGGGATTAGCCTAGAGGCAGCAGCAGCTCTGGATTGCTGGGCAAGGAGTTTGCCAGCTTTGTCTCCTGACTCAAAGAATTTTTGTTGGGATCTAACCAGTTGCAGTTCTGCTTCGTTGGTGGTTAAAAGAACTAGTTCAGAATGAAGTTGTAACCGTCTTTTGTAGAGTGCAGGATCTGGATTTCTAGAATAATTATCATCAACTTCAAGGATCATTTGTGCTAACTCTGTCTGTCTTTTCACATTTGTTTTTTTAAGGTAAGCTGTATAAGAAATTACATAGCCTCTCAGATATGCCTTGTAGGTTTCCCATAAAGTACCCCTTGACACGTCTGGAGTGTCATTTATTGAAAAAAATACTTGAGAGGTGGTTGTTGCAGGCTCAGCAAAGAGGTCATTAGCTAGTAGACTTGAGCTAAATCTCCATCGTGTCAGATGGCGCCTATAAGTAGGACAATGTATGTCTAGAGAAGTGGGAGCGTGATCTGAAATGATAATACTATGGTAATCACATGAGCATATATTAGAAAGCAATCTGTTGTCTAAGAGAAAGAAGTCTATTCTAGAATAAGAATGGTGGACAGGCAAAAAAAATGAAAACGATTTTTTTGTCTGGAAATTTAAACCTCCATGGATCTGAAAAACCCAACTGTGATGCAGTGGATGAAAGTAGTTTGGCTGACTTAGTAAGGGAGTACGGTCTGGTTGAAGATCTGTCTAAATTAGGATGCTGAACAAAATTGAAATCCCCCCTATGATTACATGGTAAGTTTCAATATTGGGCATGGATGTAAAAAACTTGGATATGAACTTATCATCATCCCAGTTTGGTGCATAAACACTGGCCAAGATGACTGGGGTGTTACACAGCAGCCCTGACACTATAACAAACCTGCCAGATGAATCAGCTACAAGTTTTTCTAGCTCAAAGGGAATGTGGCTTTGAATCAAGATTGCAGCCCCCCTGGCCCTATCACTGAATGGTTTGGAATGATATAGTTGGTTGAACCGGCCCCTTTTAATGCGCAAAATTTCCTCTGTACGCAGGTGTGTCTCCTGCAAAAACACCACATCGCCTCTCAACCCCTGAATATGAGACATGTTATTTATTTTCGTTGCTTGGTTTGCCCCTTTGACATTCCATGATATGAACCGAATATTATTCACTGACTTTTTATCATCCATGCAAGCAGTAAAAATCTGTGTGAAGTATGCATACCATGATATTAAAGTGCATGGAAAGTAAGCACATGCAGGAGCACAGTGTCTGAGAAATGAAAAAGGAAAGGAAAAAGAAAGGAGGAGGGGAAGAAAAGATTAAAAAAAAAAAAAGCCCTGACCCCACCCGTCTCCAATACAACCCACTCCCAGTAACCCCTTATACCCACAGTCCCTGCACAAAAGTGCCATCTTCACTTAGCAAAATTATCCGGGGGCTCTATTCCACTCTCTCTCCCCCACCACACAATCATAAAAAAAAAGGTTATAGAAAATTAAATTCAACCAATCTACATCGTATGACACTAAAATGATTGAATATAGACTAGACAGTAACAGTAGCCTAACTCCAAAAAAACACAAAACAGAATGGGTTAAACTTTCCACGCCGTTTCAGGCACGTTTAGCCGACACATTATCAGGCTTCAGTAGGCAATTAAGCACAGCCAACAATAACGGTAACGGAAGGCCTACAAAGGTGACTACGGTTCTCATTCATAGAAAATGAACAGGCAGTCCAGGCTTATGTCCATACACCACTCGGTGACATAATGAAAGTGAAACTTAAAAGAAGCATAGCCTACCATCAAAGTGATCGCAGTCCCTATGTACCCGCATTTTTTAAACTCAAGTCAGCGTTATTCCAACTCTACATTAGACTCGCCCTTCTCGCAGAAAAAGGAAATAGTAGCAATTCGTCACCTCAGCTGAGCCTTGACTTGAATCAGTCCTCCTCCGTTCTTGGAGCAGGCTCGTAGGTGGCCAGAAACTGCTCAGCTGCTCTCACTGATTTCAAGTGCCGTCTCTTGCCATCTTCCGACCTGATAAACAGTCGCGCAGGATACTGCAGTGAGGGCTTGAGGTGGAGAGTGTAGAGTTGTTGCATTATGTCTTTGTATTCTGCGCGCTGTTCCAGGACTTCGGGGCTGTAGTCTTCGTAAATATATATTGGCGCATCATTGTACTTCAGCTCGCCTCGCCGTCGCCGGGCTGCGCGAATCACTGCCTCCTTCGTTTGAAACTTGTGAAAACAAATGATCACGGCCCTGGGCTTTTCTCCTTCGGCTGGTTTGTCTCTAAGCGCACGGTTTTCTTGTCCTGTTTGTTTGATGTAGTTCTAGAAGTCATTCTGGTTGGTAGTGTGCGTAAAACACATTCAGACGATCGTAGGCACTAATTTCAGTAAATTTGAGCGAATAGATGGTCAAATATAAGTTGTGTGGCAGGAGCCCAAAAAAACACCACTACTCCATTCCGCTCGCCAACCGGAACCCCTGGATTAGTCTTTCTAAGTCTGGTTTAGACACTATTCCTTTGATTCTGGCAATGTTTTTTAGATGGTAAAAAGCTGCTGATGTTACAGATTTAATGTGGCTGTTAAAGTGCAGGTCTGAGTCCAATATTACCCCGAGATTTCTAACTTGATAGTTAGGTTTTAGAGAGAGAGTCTCAAGGTGACTGATAACACTTTCTCTTTGTTTCTGTGGGCCACAGACAATGATTTCAGTTTTGTCTGAGTTTAGCTGGAGAAAATAGTTTTGCATCCACACACTGATCTGTTCGATGCAGCGACACAATGTATCTACAGGCCCGTGTTCTCCTGCCGTCAGTGACACATAGATCTGAGTGTCATCTGCATAGTTGTGGTAGGACACATTATAGCTGCGTATTAGCTGGCCTAGTGGAAGCATGTACAGATTGAACAATAGGGTCCCAGGATTGACCCCTGGGGAACCCCACAGGTCATAGCCATTTGGTCTGAGACACAGTTACCAATTTCAACTAAATATTTCCTGTCCTCCAGATAGGACTTGAACCAGTTTAAAGCACGACCAGAGATTCCCACCCAGTCTTCTAACCTCTGTAATAAGGTCGCATGGTCAACTGTGTCAAAGGCAGCACTCAG
Source organism: Odontesthes bonariensis (assembly GCF_027942865.1). Taxonomy (NCBI): domain Eukaryota; kingdom Metazoa; phylum Chordata; class Actinopteri; order Atheriniformes; family Atherinopsidae; genus Odontesthes; species Odontesthes bonariensis. The sequence continues at coordinate 33,465,149 of NC_134526.1, forward strand.
GAAGAACAAGAAGTCCTGGAAGTGATTTTAAATGACTATGATTAAGAGACAATGTTTTGATGGTTCTTGATTATCTTCCTTTTTATTAGGCATGGCAGAGTCTGCAGGACGGTGCTCCTCCGTCTCGTCCATCTCTTCCATCTCTCTAATGGAGATCAAGGCTGAGACTCATCTTGTCCTTCAAGCTTTTCTCGAACGGACACTTTCCACTCCCCAGAAAGAGAGGCCTGGAAGGATAGGAGGATCTTACAATGATGATAACAAGTACAGGTAATGTTATTCACCCTCTAGTTTCTGCTAGTTTTTTAAACTGGGTGCATATGGTCCAGGAATGTGTCCCTTCTGGAATCAGCAGCATTCCATTTGGAGGATTTGGTTGTGCGTTCTGTATGTTGTGGCTTGTGAGCCGGAGCCACCGTCCTACATAAATGATTCATCCAGGATTTTATACAGGAGACAGAACATGAACATCCTTGTTCTGCGGGGTGAGTGAAAGATTGAGCAAAGCTACTTTGTTAATCACATTTTTGTGTTCACTCTGAGTGGGTGCATGCTGGAGTTTGATGATGGACTCATGAGTTTAGCATACCAAAGGTGCCCGAGTCTTGTTTGGTGTGGGACTTGTTGGGATTGGGTGGGAGGTTTCTTCTCTTTAGAGTTGCTTAGTTAGCTGAGGTAGTGACACGTTGAGCTTTCACAGGGTAAGTTGTGTCCTGTGCTTGAACCAGCAGCTATGGGTGTGGCTTCTGGTGTTAAATGAGCTTGCAGCTTTTTGGAGACAATTTGTTGCTGAATGATCAAAAATGTTAAAAGCAAACTTCAGTGTTCTGTATAGCTGTGCCAACACCTGATCAGCTTTCATATCGTGACCATTTTTCATGGATGTAAAATCAGGCATATCCTAATGTCTGTAAATACAACTGCAACCTCCTCTATCTAGAAACTGTTTTCAGAATGGACATGCAAACATTTCATAAAAGGTACAATTATGGTCCATGGATCAGTTTTCACAATTTTGTGTTGAACAATAAATGCAACAACCCACCCTAACCAGGTTTACTGTCCTCCAGGTGCTGTCCCACTTGTTTCTTTCCTTCAAGTGACCTGTTGTGTTCCAGCCAGCATTACCATTTCGTACTTTTTTACTTCTATCAAGCTCTTTACACATGCTTGCTTCTCTCTCTGTGTGTCACGGAGAGTGGAGATGATGAAAAGAGGACTCAAATGCAGACACGAATTAGGCAGGAGGATGCATGATTCATTTAGAAACCGCAACAAAAAAGTGCCGCCAAGCCAGAACACCAGAAACCTAAACTGATTTAAAAAAACGTAAGAAACCTGACAGTGACAAAGAACAGCAATCTGACAGACTGTGAGAAACCAGAGATAAATACTGTGAGAACTGATGAGTTAATGAACACAGCTGAGTGGGTGGGTTAATGACCTGAACAGGCAAACTGAGGAAAACTGTGGGCGAGAATATGGAACCAGACAAAACTGTAACTATCAAAGACGAGTACAGACTAGACTAATACAAACTGAACCCAGAAAAAGCACAAACCCTAACACTGTGTTCATATAAACATGATCTAAATAAAGCTGAATTCCAGAAAAACTGCATATTTTTCTATTTTCTGCTCGCTCCTTTTGAAAGTATTGCAAAGCTGAGACTGCTCTCACAAATACTTTTTTCCTTTATTCACTTATGGAGTATAATCAGAACATAGCCTGAATTATTCTGTTATACTTTAACCAGGCAAAATTCTTTCTCAGTCCCACATCCCATTTTGCCCCTGAGGTCTATAGTTTTTCTATCATTATTTCAGCAGCACACATGCCATCAATGGTTTGTGTTAAAGCAGATCCGGCCTCTGTGTGATCATGCAGCAAGGAAAGTGTTGGCTTTTCCATCGCATAGTTCCATGTTGAACTTTTAGACTGCTTGTAACCACTTCCTAGTCAGTGCCTTCTTCCTTCCAGTGAGCAATACTCTCATTAAATATTTCTCAACTGCAATTTCAGCATATAGTGTGAGTATATCGCATAGTGCCCAGGTATTATGTGAGATCAGTCTGTGTTTGTAAACCTGTGAGGAGCTTTGTGGCGTAAAGTCTCAAAAGTCCACATGCACGCACAAGGTGATCCGTGCACAAAAGTAATCTGGTCTGTGCATGTCAGGAAATGCATACACACGTATTTAAGAATTTGTATGCATAGAAAGCTTCTTTCAACATTTCTAAAACTAAAGACTTGAATGATAAATGTATGTTCCTATGAGCCAGAACAAAACTGCTGTTGCTGAAATACTTTTCAAGCCGAAAGTAAGACATGGCAGTAATATTCTGACATTCAGGCACACGGTGTATGTAACTTTGGTTTAGAATACATGTAAAACACAAATCATTTTGATTCTATTGTTCTGCCCTGTCCAGGGGTAACCAAAGCACAACATAAATGTGACCCATTTTCCCCAACCCTTAAGCAACCACGGAGACATTATTTAGAATTTTACACGAGAGTTTATTTGTGATATATGTAAGAGATAGAATGTCAACTTTGAGATATGACTAACAGGCTTCAGGATGGGCCGAGGCCAAAACATCAAACAAATAAAACTATCTTCAAGAGGGAACTGACCTAAACAAAGCAACTTCAAAACAAAAGACAACCACTTACCTCCCTAGACTAATAAAACAGGAGAAAACTCAAGAAAATAATATGGCAGCCCATCCCGACAGACTCCTGGTTGGGAGGAGAGGGAGATGAGTCCCCTGCCGCCGTCATCCCAGGTCTTTATTACCAAGTCCACTTCCAGGTAGCCAATCCTCTACGGGCTCTTCAAGTGCTTCCCAATCGGAGCTTGGCACATGCACACCGTAATTTGCATAAAGTTATATAACAAATTAAAAAAAACACAAGTCGTAACACTATTTAGATCATAGCATAATGGTTTCCTGGCTCAGGACCCTGGATTGTACACTTCAGGTTCAGTTAGCTTCCCTCTTGTGGCAGAAAAGAATATTTAAAAAACAATCACAGAGAAATGACTTAGATTTATTATTATTTTTATTTAATAAAAAAACGATTTTTTTTTTTCACTGCTTCCCTCTCAGGGCTACTGAAGTGAGGAGAAAAACCTAATTTGGTCAGACTTGGTCAGATGACCAGGGTTTCTGTACTGTATATCTGTGAGGTTGAGGGTAAAAATTTAATATTATTGTGTGTGTAATTTGTGTTGTGTACATGTCTACAATTATTTTACACATATTTGCTAGTACCCAAAGTTACTCACCAAGTCTTTGTACACATTTGCAAATTGGGTAATGCATGTTTATAAACATTATTAAACTAATTTTATTCCGTTAAAAACCCATCAGTCTCACAGACTGCTCTGTTTGTCAGGTAGTTAATAATCCGGGTGCTTGTTGAGTTATCCACCTGTATTTTCTGTCGCTTCTTACATAACAGTACAGGTTATGTCAAAAGCACTGGAGAGATCAAAGAACATGATCCTCACCATATTTCCTGATTTTCTCAGATGAGAGTGGGTTTGTTGGTAGGTAGATGATGGCATCTTGAACACCAACCCCATGACAATAAGCAAACTGTAGTGGGTCCTGAAAGGTGTTCCCTTAACTACTGAGGTGAGCCAATAACCAGTAACTATAGAATCAGACAGTTTCTCCCTGAAACGCTCAGGTCCAAAGATAACAACTTCAGTTTGTCTGAATTTAGAAGCAGACAGTTCTGAGTCATCCAGGTCTTTATGTCTTTAAGACATGCTTGTAGTCTGACCAACCTATTGGGTTCACCTGGTTTGGAATTGTCAGGGTCGCATCTCTGCTTTTTGCAGATGATGCCATTCTGTTGGCTTCTTCAAGCCATGACCTGCAGCATGCACTGGAGCAGTTTGCAATGCAGTGTGAAGCGGCCGGGATGAAAGTCAGCTCTTCCAGGTCTGGGGCTATGGTTCTCAACCGGAAAAAGATGGAATGCTCCATCCAGATGTTTAAGTATCTTGGGATCTTGTTCATGACTGAAGGCAGGTTGGAGCGAGAGATGGGCAGACAGCAGACATTACTGCTTTGTCAGCAGTAATGAGGGTGCTGTTCAGGTCCGTTGTGATAAAGACATCTGGGTAGTGAATTTTGTAGCAACCTGAATCAAATTTTTTTAAATTGTGAGTTCTGCACTAGCCGCGTTGTTCACCATATTTTGATATTTACTTATGCCAGCTCCAAGCCAAATGATGGGTGGGATTCTCAGGCTGATGATGAAGATGAAAAGAAGATTGGACTTAAGCAGTTGATTAAGCAGCTCCCTCATCGGCACACCATGCGCCGTTTTGCAAAAGATGTTAAAGGCTCACTGGACAGGGACAACAAGGTAAAACAGTTACACCAAACACAAGTAAGACACTTTTTCATTTGACTTAAGGCCCCATTAAAATTTAGTTGTCTTGTGGATGGATATTCAATGCATTTTTGTCACGAGGCTCTGTGGAAGTTCCTTTTTGAATTCTACTTTCACCCAGATTTTAGCTTGATACTTTTAGTACACTTCATGGACCCTGTGAATTTAACTAAATTGTTTTAATCTGTTAAAGTTATTTTAGCCATCTGATGATGTGATCCAGAATGATCCTATGGGTGGCTTGCAGACACTAGCTGCCTCATGTTTGTTCTTATCGGGGTGGCTCATTGCTGCTAGCTCAACTCTGATTCATTTTTAGCATACTACATCTGTATAGATTGCATACTCTGGACTGAGCCAAGAATAATAATGACCAACTCAGCTAGTTCCAAGGCTAGAAGCTTGCAGTGCTAACTGCCCAAACTAACTTCCCCCAGGCATATTTGAAATGAACCCTGGTTCATTTTTAACTGTACGAGCTGCTTTACTAATAGCTTACAGTGTTCTGAACAAACATGTCAAGCTGCATCAGGATTCAGAGTGGTCTCAGGTTTTAGTCTGGTTGCAAGTGGTTAATTGCCAACTGCGTTAGCTTCTATGAGACATTAGAAGGGGCGGCCGTGATCGTCCATTAACCAGAAGGTTGGCGGTTCGATTCCCACTCTCGCCACTCAAAAGATTGGTGAACTGACAATCCATCTCTGTGCCATGGCCAAGGTGCCCTTGAGCAGGGCACTACTCCCCGGGTGCTGTGAATGGCTGCCCACCGCTCCAGTGTATGGCATCTGTCTCCATGAGTGTGTGACTCTGTGCCTGTCCATATTGTTCTGGTAAGTTTATGGATTATGGAGTGTCCCAACATTCCTGAGGTGGTCCACTGTGTAGTCTTCCCCACTACATCCTCAGGATTTTCATTAAGGTTGAGGTCATGACTCTGTGGTGGACTATCCATGTGTGAAAATTATTATTACATTATTATTACAGGAAGAGAAAAATCTATGTATGCAGTATATTTAGGTACTCAGTTGACATCATTTTTGGGCACACATAAACCTGCCCAACTGAAACAACCCTGGATCAATTTCATCGTCAAGATGACTAGATGACCACTGCCCCTCAATCCTTACAAGAAAAGAGACATGAGGCGCATTCCCACGGTAGGAACCTTTTGCAGCTCCTGGAACCATTTCAGCTCCTTCTCCTCAGCTGGGTCTGTTCTGGGTTCCACAGGAACACATCTGACGGAGGTGTTTGGTGGTTGGTAGCTCCGCCCCTTGGTGTTTGGTAGCTCCGCCCCTTGTCATGTTGTCAGGCTGAAATGTTTCGTCATACGACACGGACACAACCTTGGCGTGTTTAATAAGTTAAACCTCCACGTGGTCTCCTTTGTTTGCGGCGCTCTGCTCTCCTTCCTTCATGAAACCAAGAAGTATGGCCTGCGCTCCATCCTTCGTCTCCTGACTCTCTCTGTGAGCTCTTCCAGCCTCCATGTTAGACGCCCCATGTGATCGTCCATGATTAATATCACCGTCATGCAGACCAGGAACACAGTGGCCTCCCCGCTCTCCATGTTAGCTTCTTGGTGGTGTTTTTTATTCTCTTTACCGGGTTTTGTTTTGTTCTGTTTTGTTGTTGAATGTGGCGCTAAAGTAACACGTCGCTGTCGCAGACGGCTGCGCCGCATCAGTCCCGACCTGGTCCCAACTCATGTGCGAATGCAGACTGAAACAGTTCCGCTGGGGAAGGACAGTTATCAGAGCGGAATTCGAGGAGGACCGTTCTTAGAACGGCGTTCTTAGAACGGCGTTCTTAGAACGGCTCTGTCCGAAAGCGGCTCTTGTCTCCTATCTGGCAGGTTGCAAAATGCGTGAGGTGGAAAAGGTGATCTGACATTGTATACCATACATATTCATATTTGTATTTGAGTAGCATTTAATTTAATTTAGAAAGCTTAAAGCTGTTTTTGAGGTAAGTCAGAGGCTTTTCCTGCTCTTAAATAAAACACATTTACATTTACATTTAATGATTGATTTGTTCTTTTACACACGATAAAAATATGATTTTCTGAAAAATATATTGAATTTCTGCCAATAGATTTCCCCAATGTTGAGATGAAAAAACCCTTTTTTCACAGGATTGGAGGTCCCCCTCTTCATCATCAGATGAAGATGAGAATGAGAAGAAGAGGAAGCAGAAACAAAAGAAGATTAGACAAAAACTCTCAAATTTTTTCAAATTGAGGGATAAGCAGAAGAAAGAGGAAGTAACAGTAACAGAGGAATTCTGTTCTCAGAGGCCCTCAGAATGTCCAGCTGACAAAGTAAAAAAGGATCCGCTTGAGCTCATTTCTCCTAGTAAGCACCTCAGTTACACACAGAAAACTAAGAATACAAATGTGGAATGTTTCAGTGAGAAGGATTTGAGTTTCAGTGAACAGAGGATGCTGAAGACGACTGACCAACACAACGTTTATATCACAGAAAGTGTTGCTCATTGGGACTTTCTGAAACATACTGCTGATTATTACTGAAGAGGAATGTTTCATTCAGGATGAAGTTTTTCATGAGAGATGCATGTGGTTTATGTTAATACAGACCATTCTCCTGAATTCTACAATGAGGTAGCGGGGAAGTTGGAAAAGATTGCCCGAAGGTCCACTAAAATAAAGACACAGAGTCCTACAGTAAAGTCTTCAGCAGGTAATCACTCACTGCTAACAAGTGTTCAAAATAACATAACATGATAAAATAACATGATACAGATAATCTGGTTCAACACACGATATATTCCACTGCGTCATTATTTCTTGAATAAAGACTGAAGCAGCACACAGAAGAAGGTCAGTCTTCCGCTCATCAGTTCCTCACATTCTCTTCTTTACATCGTTGCTTCAGTTTTTCAGGTTTGCAGGAACTCTCTTGAATCATCACTGGGGAATGTTGTTTGGGTTGTTCTTGCTCCTTGGCAACCTTTACAGTTATGGGATGTAACATCAAAGTCATAAAAACACATTTGAGCCATTTGAGCCCTGTACATGCACAGCTAAATCAGGAAATCAGAAAAAACTTTCATTTATCCCCAAAGGGCAATTAGAAGGGCGAAGAGCGGTACATTAAAAGAAGAGCAAGAAAATGGAATCACAAAGAAAATAAAAACACAAAAGGGGGTGAAAAAAAAAAAAATAAATATTTAGCAAATAAATAAAATAAGGCGTCAATAAAATTAAAATGAGAATGTGATTAAAGTGACATTGTAGTTAAAGTGTCACGGTGATATTGTAATATTGCACATGTATATGGCACATATAATATTGTGCCATGCTTTAGAGGTTGACACCTCCAAAAGCCATCTGATATGTCAAGAGACAACGTAGGATATAAGAAGAATAAGAAGCATTAGCGTATTTTCATTTGCTATAATATATGCAACGAACAAACATGCTCACTGAAAGACGGAGCAAAAAAATGAAAAAGTTCTAGTTCACCTGTAATACACTTTTACTGATTTACATTTTTAAGATTATGAATGTGTTTTATGTGTGAAATCAATACATGTGCAACATAATGTACATTGTATATGTTACAGTGACATGTAATTGAACGTTTTAAAAGGCTGCAAACCTCCAAGACTTTGGTGGGAAATTTCTCTCTGAGAAAAACTTATTTTCCATGTTAGTCTGCACCAGATCTGAGAAGCTAACTGAGGCTTCCCCTGTGAGTCAGAGATGAGAACAATAAGAATAGAATTTAGGTTTCAGTCTCTGATAAATAACATAAGCAGCATGAACAGGCTGCTGTGCTGCTGTTTATTTCCTGGTAGTCCTGATACAGAGTAAATGTTTCATTAGCTTCAGTTTCCTCTGATTTCCAGCCTACACCAAGCAGAGAGGGAAATGATCATGATCGTATCGTTTTCATTATTTTAAACCGGCACATCTTCAGCAACAGAGCAAAGCAGGCGGGTCAGAACAGAGAGCTGCCCCGTTATTACTGCCAGAGCTGCCCCGTTATTACTGCCAGAGCTGCCCCGTTATTACTGTCAGAGCTGCCCCGTTATTACTGCCAGAGCTGCCCCGTTATTACTGACAGAGCTGCCCCGTTATTACTGCCAGAGCTGCCCCGTTATTACTGCCAGAGCTGCCCCGTTATTACTGCCAGAGCTGCCCCGTTATTACTGCCAAAGCTGCCCCGTTATTACTGCCAGAGCTGCCCCGTTATTACTGCCAGAGCTGCCCCGTTATTACTGCCAGAGCTGCCCCGTTATTACTGCCAGAGCTGCCCCGTTATTACTGCCAGAGCTGCCCCGTTATTACTGACAGAGCTGCCCCGTTATTACTGCCAGAGCTGCCCCGTTATTACTGCCAGAGCTGCCCCGTTATTACTGCCAGAGCTGCCCCGTTATTACTGCCAGAGCTGCCCCGTTATTACTGACAGAGAGCTGCCCCGTTATTACTGACAGAGCTGCCCCGTTATTACTGCCAGAGCTGCCCCGTTATTACTGCCAGAGAGCTGCCCCGTTATTACTGCCAGAGCTGCCCCGTTATTACTGCCAGAGCTGCCCCGTTATTACTGCCAGAGCTGCCCCGTTATTACTGCCAGAGCTGCCCCGTTAATACTGCCAGAGCTGCCCCGTTATTACTGACAGAGCTGCCCCGTTATTACTGACAGAGAGCTGCCCCGTTATTACTGACAGAGCTGCCCCGTTATTACTGACAGAGAGCTGCCCCGTTATTACTGCCAGAGCTGCCCCGTTATTACTGCCAGAGCTGCCCCGTTATTACTGCCAGAGCTGCCCCGTTATTACTGCCAGAGAGCTGCCCCGTTATTACTGACAGAGCTGCCCCGTTATTACTGACAGAGAGCTGCCCCGTTATTACTGACAGAGCTACCCCGTTATTACTGCCAGAGCTGCCCCGTTATTACTGACAGAGCTGCCCCGTTATTACTGACAGAGAGCTGCCCCGTTATTACTGACAGAGAGCTGCCCCGTTATTACTGACAGAGAGCTGCCCCGTTATTACTGACAGAGAGCTGCCCCGTTATTACTGACAGAGAGCTGCCCCGTTATTACTGCCAGAGCTGCCCCGTTATTACTGACAGAGAGCTGCCCCGTTATTACTGACAGAGAGCTGCCCCGTTATTACTGCCAGAGCTGCCCCGTTATTACTGACAGAGAGCTGCCCCGTTATTACTGCCAGAGCTGCCCCGTTATTACTGCCAGAGCTGCCCCGTTATTACTGCCAGAGAGCTGCCCCGTTATTACTGCCAGAGAGCTGCCCCGTTATTACTGCCAGAGAGCTGCCCCGTTATTACTGCCAGAGAGCTGCCCCGTTATTACTGACAGAGAGCTGCCCCGTTATTACTGCCAGAGCTGCCCCGTTATTACTGACAGAGCTGCCCCGTTATTACTGACAGAGAGCTGCCCCGTTATTACTGCCAGAGCTGCCCCGTTATTACTGCCAGAGCTGCCCCGTTATTACTGACAGAGAGCTGCCCCGTTATTACTGCCAGAGAGCTGCCCCGTTATTACTGACAGAGCTGCCCCGTTATTACTGACAGAGAGCTGCCCCGTTATTACTGACAGAGAGCTGCCCCGTTATTACTGACAGAGCTGCCCCGTTATTACTGCCAGAGAGCTGCCCCGTTATTACTGACAGAGAGCTGCCCCGTTATTACTGACAGAGAGCTGCCCCGTTATTACTGCCAGAGCTGCCCCGTTATTACTGACAGAGCTGCCCCGTTATTACTGACAGAGCTGCCCCGTTATTACTGCCAGAGAGCTGCCCCGTTATTACTGCCAGAGAGCTGCCCCGTTATTACTGACAGAGCTGCCCCGTTATTACTGACAGAGCTGCCCCGTTATTACTGCCAGAGAGCTGCCCCGTTATTACTGACAGAGAGCTGCCCCGTTATTACTGACAGAGCTGCCCCGTTATTACTGCCAGAGCTGCCCCGTTATTACTGCCAGAGCTGCCCCGTTATTACTGCCAGAGCTGCCCCGTTATTACTGCCAGAGCTGCCCCGTTATTACTGCCAGAGCTGCCCCGTTATTACTGACAGAGAGCTGCCCCGTTATTACTGACAGAGCTGCCCCGTTATTACTGACAGAGCTGCCCCGTTGTTACTGACAGAGCTGCCCCGTTATTACTGACAGAGCTGCCCCGTTATTACTGCCAGAGAGCTGCCCCGTTATTACTGCCAGAGAGCTGCCCCGTTATTACTGACAGAGCTGCCCCGTTATTACTGCCAGAGAGCTGCCCCGTTATTACTGACAGAGAGCTGCCCCGTTATTACTGACAGAGCTGCCCCGTTATTACTGACAGAGCTGCCCCGTTATTACTGACAGAGAGCTGCCCCGTTATTACTGACAGAGAGCTGCTCCGTTATTACTGACAGAGCTGCCCCGTTATTACTGACAGAGAGCTGCCCCGTTATTACTGCCAGAGCTGCCCCGTTATTACTGCCAGAGCTGCCCCGTTATTACTGCCAGAGCTGCCCCGTTATTACTGCCAGAGCTGCCCCGTTATTACTGACAGAGAGCTGCCCCGTTATTACTGCCAGAGCTGCCCCGTTATTACTGCCAGAGAGCTGCCCCGTTATTACTGACAGAGCTGCCCCGTTATTACTGCCAGAGAGCTGCCCCGTTATTACTGACAGAGCTGCCCCGTTATTACTGCCAGAGAGCTGCCCCGTTATTACTGCCAGAGAGCTGCCCCGTTATTACTGACAGAGCTGCCCCGTTATTACTGCCAGAGAGCTGCCCCGTTATTACTGACAGAGAGCTGCCCCGTTATTACTGACAGAGCTGCCCCGTTATTACTGACAGAGCTGCCCCGTTATTACTGACAGAGCTGCCCCGTTATTACTGACAGAGAGCTGCCCCGTTATTACTGACAGAGAGCTGCCCCGTTATTACTGCCAGAGCTGCCCCGTTATTACTGCCAGAGCTGCCCCGTTATTACTGCCAGAGCTGCCCCGTTATTACTGACAGAGCTGCCCCGTTATTACTGACAGAGCTGCCCCGTTATTACTGCCAGAGAGCTGCCCCGTTATTACTGCCAGAGCTGCCCCGTTATTACTGCCAGAGCTGCCCCGTTATTACTGCCAGAGCTGCCCCGTTATTACTGCCAGAGCTGCCCCGTTATTACTGACAGAGCTGCCCCGTTATTACTGCCAGAGCTGCCCCGTTATTACTGACAGAGCTGCCCCGTTATTACTGACAGAGAGCTGCCCCGTTATTACTGCCAGAGAGCTGCCCCGTTATTACTGCCAGAGCTGCCCCGTTATTACTGCCAGAGCTGCCCCGTTATTACTGACAGAGCTGCCCCGTTATTACTGACAGAGCTGCCCCGTTATTACTGCCAGAGAGCTGCCCCGTTATTACTGACAGAGAGCTGCCCCGTTATTACTGACAGAGAGCTGCCCCGTTATTACTGACAGAGCTGCCCCGTTATTACTGACAGAGAGCTGCCCCGTTATTACTGCCAGAGCTGCCCCGTTATTACTGCCAGAGCTGCCCCGTTATTACTGACAGAGCTGCCCCGTTATTACTGCCAGAGCTGCCCCGTTATTACTGCCAGAGAGCTGCCCCGTTATTACTGACAGAGAGCTGCCCCGTTATTACTGCCAGAGCTGCCCCGTTATTACTGCCAGAGAGCTGCCCCGTTATTACTGACAGCTGCCCCGTTATTACTGCCAGAGAGCTGCCCCGTTATTACTGACAGCTGCCCCGTTATTACTGCCAGAGCTGCCCCGTTATTACTGCCAGAGAGCTGCCCCGTTATTACTGACAGAGAGCTGCCCCGTTATTACTGCCAGAGCTGCCCCGTTATTACTGACAGAGCTGCCCCGTTATTACTGCCAGAGCTGCCCCGTTATTACTGCCAGAGCTGCCCCGTTATTACTGCCAGAGCTGCCCCGTTATTACTGACAGAGCTGCCCCGTTATTACTGCCAGAGCTGCCCCGTTATTACTGACAGAGCTGCCCCGTTATTACTGCCAGAGCTGCCCCGTTATTACTGCCAGAGCTGCCCCGTTATTACTGCCAGAGCTGCCCCGTTATTACTGACAGAGCTGCCCCGTTATTACTGCCAGAGCTGCCCCGTTATTACTGACAGAGCTGCCCCGTTATTACTGCCAGAGCTGCCCCGTTATTACTGCCAGAGCTGCCCCGTTATTACTGCCAGAGCTGCCCCGTTATTACTGACAGAGAGCTGCCCCGTTATTACTGACAGAGCTGCCCCGTTATTACTGACAGAGCTGCCCCGTTATTACTGACAGAGCTGCCCCGTTATTACTGACAGAGCTGCCCCGTTATTACTGACAGAGCTGCCCCGTTATTACTGACAGAGCTGCCCCGTTATTACTGCCAGAGCTGCCCCGTTATTACTGACAGAGCTGCCCCGTTATTACTGCCAGAGAGCTGCCCCGTTGTTACTGACAGAGAGCTGCCCCGTTATTACTGCCAGAGAGCTGCCCCGTTATTACTGCCAGAGAGCTGCCCCGTTATTACTGCCAGAGAGCTGCCCCGTTATTACTGCCAGAGCTGCCCCGTTATTACTGCCAGAGCTGCCCCGTTATTACTGCCAGAGAGCTGCCCCGTTATTACTGCCAGAGCTGCCCCGTTATTACTGACAGAGAGCTGCCCCGTTGTTACTGACAGAGAGCTGCCCCGTTATTACTGACAGAGAGCTGCCCCGTTATTACTGACAGAGCTGCCCCGTTATTACTGCCAGAGCTGCCCCGTTATTACTGACAGAGAGCTGCCCCGTTATTACTGCCAGAGAGCTGCCCCGTTATTACTGACAGAGCTGCCCCGTTATTACTGCCAGAGCTGCCCCGTTATTACTGACAGAGCTGCCCCGTTATTACTGCCAGAGCTGCCCCGTTATTACTGCCAGAGCTGCCCCGTTATTACTGACAGAGCTGCCCCGTTATTACTGCCAGAGAGCTGCCCCGTTATTACTGACAGCTGCCCCGTTATTACTGCCAGAGCTGCCCCGTTATTACTGACAGAGAGCTGCCCCGTTATTACTGACAGAGAGCTGCCCCGTTATTACTGCCAGAGCTGCCCCGTTATTACTGACAGAGCTGCCCCGTTATTACTGCCAGAGCTGCCCCGTTATTACTGCCAGAGCTGCCCCGTTATTACTGACAGAGAGCTGCCCCGTTATTACTGACAGAGCTGCCCCGTTATTACTGCCAGAGAGCTGCCCCGTTATTACTGCCAGAGAGCTGCCCCGTTATTACTGCCAGAGAGCTGCCCCGTTATTACTGACAGAGCTGCCCCGTTATTACTGCCAGAGCTGCCCCGTTATTACTGCCAGAGCTGCCCCGTTATTACTGCCAGAGCTGCCCCGTTATTACTGCCAGAGCTGCCCCGTTATTACTGACAGAGAGCTGCCCCGTTATTACTGACAGAGCTGCCCCGTTATTACTGACAGAGCTGCCCCGTTGTTACTGACAGAGCTGCCCCGTTATTACTGACAGAGCTGCCCCGTTATTACTGCCAGAGAGCTGCCCCGTTATTACTGCCAGAGAGCTGCCCCGTTATTACTGACAGAGCTGCCCCGTTATTACTGCCAGAGAGCTGCCCCGTTATTACTGACAGAGAGCTGCCCCGTTATTACTGACAGAGCTGCCCCGTTATTACTGACAGAGCTGCCCCGTTATTACTGACAGAGAGCTGCCCCGTTATTACTGACAGAGAGCTGCTCCGTTATTACTGACAGAGCTGCCCCGTTATTACTGACAGAGAGCTGCCCCGTTATTACTGCCAGAGCTGCCCCGTTATTACTGCCAGAGCTGCCCCGTTATTACTGCCAGAGCTGCCCCGTTATTACTGCCAGAGCTGCCCCGTTATTACTGACAGAGCTGCCCCGTTATTACTGCCAGAGAGCTGCCCCGTTATTACTGACAGAGCTGCCCCGTTATTACTGCCAGAGAGCTGCCCCGTTATTACTGACAGAGAGCTGCCCCGTTATTACTGACAGAGCTGCCCCGTTATTACTGACAGAGCTGCCCCGTTATTACTGACAGAGCTGCCCCGTTATTACTGACAGAGAGCTGCCCCGTTATTACTGACAGAGAGCTGCCCCGTTATTACTGCCAGAGCTGCCCCGTTATTACTGCCAGAGCTGCCCCGTTATTACTGCCAGAGCTGCCCCGTTATTACTGACAGAGCTGCCCCGTTATTACTGACAGAGCTGCCCCGTTATTACTGCCAGAGAGCTGCCCCGTTATTACTGACAGAGCTGCCCCGTTATTACTGCCAGAGCTGCCCCGTTATTACTGCCAGAGCTGCCCCGTTATTACTGCCAGAGCTGCCCCGTTATTACTGACAGAGCTGCCCCGTTATTACTGCCAGAGCTGCCCCGTTATTACTGACAGAGCTGCCCCGTTATTACTGACAGAGAGCTGCCCCGTTATTACTGCCAGAGAGCTGCCCCGTTATTACTGCCAGAGCTGCCCCGTTATTACTGCCAGAGCTGCCCCGTTATTACTGACAGAGCTGCCCCGTTATTACTGACAGAGCTGCCCCGTTATTACTGCCAGAGAGCTGCCCCGTTATTACTGACAGAGAGCTGCCCCGTTATTACTGACAGAGAGCTGCCCCGTTATTACTGACAGAGCTGCCCCGTTATTACTGACAGAGAGCTGCCCCGTTATTACTGCCAGAGCTGCCCCGTTATTACTGCCAGAGCTGCCCCGTTATTACTGACAGAGCTGCCCCGTTATTACTGCCAGAGCTGCCCCGTTATTACTGCCAGAGAGCTGCCCCGTTATTACTGACAGAGAGCTGCCCCGTTATTACTGCCAGAGCTGCCCCGTTATTACTGCCAGAGAGCTGCCCCGTTATTACTGACAGCTGCCCCGTTATTACTGCCAGAGAGCTGCCCCGTTATTACTGACAGCTGCCCCGTTATTACTGCCAGAGCTGCCCCGTTATTACTGCCAGAGAGCTGCCCCGTTATTACTGACAGAGAGCTGCCCCGTTATTACTGCCAGAGCTGCCCCGTTATTACTGCCAGAGCTGCCCCGTTATTACTGCCAGAGCTGCCCCGTTATTACTGCCAGAGCTGCCCCGTTATTACTGCCAGAGCTGCCCCGTTATTACTGCCAGAGCTGCCCCGTTATTACTGCCAGAGCTGCCCCGTTATTACTGCCAGAGCTGCCCCGTTATTACTGACAGAGCTGCCCCGTTATTACTGCCAGAGCTGCCCCGTTATTACTGCCAGAGCTGCCCCGTTATTACTGCCAGAGCTGCCCCGTTATTACTGCCAGAGCTGCCCCGTTATTACTGACAGAGCTGCCCCGTTATTACTGCCAGAGCTGCCCCGTTATTACTGACAGAGCTGCCCCGTTATTACTGCCAGAGCTGCCCCGTTATTACTGCCAGAGCTGCCCCGTTATTACTGCCAGAGCTGCCCCGTTATTACTGACAGAGAGCTGCCCCGTTATTACTGACAGAGCTGCCCCGTTATTACTGACAGAGCTGCCCCGTTATTACTGACAGAGCTGCCCCGTTATTACTGACAGAGCTGCCCCGTTATTACTGACAGAGCTGCCCCGTTATTACTGACAGAGCTGCCCCGTTATTACTGCCAGAGCTGCCCCGTTATTACTGACAGAGCTGCCCCGTTATTACTGCCAGAGAGCTGCCCCGTTGTTACTGACAGAGAGCTGCCCCGTTATTACTGCCAGAGAGCTGCCCCGTTATTACTGCCAGAGAGCTGCCCCGTTATTACTGCCAGAGAGCTGCCCCGTTATTACTGCCAGAGCTGCCCCGTTATTACTGACAGAGCTGCCCCGTTATTACTGCCAGAGCTGCCCCGTTATTACTGCCAGAGAGCTGCCCCGTTATTACTGCCAGAGCTGCCCCGTTATTACTGACAGAGAGCTGCCCCGTTGTTACTGACAGAGAGCTGCCCCGTTATTACTGACAGAGAGCTGCCCCGTTATTACTGACAGAGCTGCCCCGTTATTACTGACAGAGCTGCCCCGTTATTACTGACAGAGCTGCCCCGTTATTACTGACAGAGCTGCCCCGTTATTACTGCCAGAGCTGCCCCGTTATTACTGCCAGAGCTGCCCCGTTGTTACTGACAGAGAGCTGCCCCGTTATTACTGACAGAGCTGCCCCGTTATTACTGCCAGAGCTGCCCCGTTATTACTGCCAGAGCTGCCCCGTTATTACTGACAGAGAGCTGCCCCGTTATTACTGCCAGAGCTGCCCCGTTATTACTGCCAGAGCTGCCCCGTTATTACTGACAGAGAGCTGCCCCGTTATTACTGCCAGAGCTGCCCCGTTATTACTGCCAGAGCTGCCCCGTTATTACTGACAGAGAGCTGCCCCGTTATTACTGACAGAGCTGCCCCGTTATTACTGCCAGAGCTGCCCCGTTATTACTGCCAGAGAGCTGCCCCGTTATTACTGACAGAGCTGCCCCGTTATTACTGCCAGAGCTGCCCCGTTATTACTGACAGAGCTGCCCCGTTATTACTGCCAGAGCTGCCCCGTTATTACTGCCAGAGCTGCCCCGTTATTACTGACAGAGCTGCCCCGTTATTACTGCCAGAGAGCTGCCCCGTTATTACTGACAGCTGCCCCGTTATTACTGCCAGAGCTGCCCCGTTATTACTGACAGAGAGCTGCCCCGTTATTACTGACAGAGAGCTGCCCCGTTATTACTGCCAGAGCTGCCCCGTTATTACTGACAGAGCTGCCCCGTTATTACTGCCAGAGCTGCCCCGTTATTACTGCCAGAGCTGCCCCGTTATTACTGACAGAGAGCTGCCCCGTTATTACTGACAGAGCTGCCCCGTTATTACTGCCAGAGAGCTGCCCCGTTATTACTGCCAGAGAGCTGCCCCGTTATTACTGCCAGAGAGCTGCCCCGTTATTACTGACAGAGCTGCCCCGTTATTACTGCCAGAGCTGCCCCGTTATTACTGCCAGAGCTGCCCCGTTATTACTGACAGAGAGCTGCCCCGTTATTACTGACAGAGCTGCCCCGTTATTACTGCCAGAGAGCTGCCCCGTTATTACTGACAGAGCTGCCCCGTTATTACTGACAGAGAGCTGCCCCGTTATTACTGACAGAGCTGCCCCGTTATTACTGCCAGAGCTGCCCCGTTATTACTGCCAGAGAGCTGCCCCGTTATTACTGCCAGAGCTGCCCCGTTATT
The DNA here is from genome assembly GCF_027942865.1 of Odontesthes bonariensis. Lineage (NCBI taxonomy): Eukaryota > Metazoa > Chordata > Actinopteri > Atheriniformes > Atherinopsidae > Odontesthes > Odontesthes bonariensis. Next base: position 33,482,749 of record NC_134526.1, read on the forward strand.
ACTGCCAGAGAGCTGCCCCGTTATTACTGACAGAGCTGCCCCGTTATTACTGCCAGAGCTGCCCCGTTATTACTGCCAGAGCTGCCCCGTTATTACTGCCAGAGAGCTGCCCCGTTATTACTGACAGAGAGCTGCCCCGTTATTACTGACAGAGAGCTGCCCCGTTATTACTGACAGAGCTGCCCCGTTATTACTGCCAGAGCTGCCCCGTTATTACTGCCAGAGCTGCCCCGTTATTACTGCCAGAGAGCTGCCCCGTTATTACTGCCAGAGCTGCCCCGTTGTTACTGACAGAGCTGCCCCGTTATTACTGACAGAGCTGCCCCGTTATTACTGACAGAGAGCTGCCCCGTTATTACTGACAGAGCTGCCCCGTTATTACTGCCAGAGCTGCCCCGTTGTTACTGACAGAGCTGCCCCGTTATTACTGCCAGAGCTGCCCCGTTGTTACTGACAGAGAGCTGCCCCGTTATTACTGACAGAGCTGCCCCGTTATTACTGACAGAGAGCTGCCCCGTTATTACTGACAGAGCTGCCCCGTTATTACTGCCAGAGCTGCCCCGTTATTACTGCCAGAGCTGCCCCGTTATTACTGCCAGAGCTGCCCCGTTATTACTGACAGAGCTGCCCCGTTATTACTGCCAGAGCTGCCCCGTTATTACTGACAGAGAGCTGCCCCGTTATTACTGACAGAGCTGCCCCGTTATTACTGCCAGAGAGCTGCCCCGTTATTACTGACAGAGCTGCCCCGTTATTACTGACAGAGAGCTGCCCCGTTATTACTGACAGAGCTGCCCCGTTATTACTGCCAGAGAGCTGCCCCGTTATTACTGCCAGAGCTGCCCCGTTATTACTGACAGAGCTGCCCCGTTATTACTGCCAGAGCTGCCCCGTTATTACTGACAGAGCTGCCCCGTTATTACTGCCAGAGCTGCCCCGTTATTACTGACAGAGCTGCCCCGTTATTACTGCCAGAGCTGCCCCGTTATTACTGACAGAGAGCTGCCCCGTTATTACTGACAGAGAGCTGCCCCGTTATTACTGACAGAGCTGCCCCGTTGTTACTGACAGAGAGCAGCGGGGTAGCTGCCTCTGCTTCTGTCTGCCACCAGCTGAGCTCTCTGCAGGAGGGAAATCCATCCGTCTCTTCTTCCTCACGTCCTCTCATACAGTTGTACGGGGTCTCTTTTTATCTGTCTTGGTGTTTGTTTTTCACTCGAGCTTTTTTACAGGTGTTTTCCACTAAATGAAAGCTTCCTCATCTTAATTCAATCTCTCCAGTCATAGAGAGTGAGATACTTACAGTAAGTTATGTGTCCAGTCACCCTGCCTTTGTGCCAACTTAAATGCTAGTTGGTTCTTTGGAAAAAAAAGAAAAAGAAAAAAAGATGTAGATGAGGTGACCACCTTTGAAACAATGAGGAGAAGTTTTGTTGCTGACAAATACAGAAGGAAAGGATGGGTGGCTTCTACACACACACACACACACACCGACAGCTTTACCAGCGAAACTAATGTGGTCAGATTATATCACATAAACAGTACCGCTGTTTTCTTAGTAAATATACCAAATCATTATTCTGCTTCTGACACATCACATACTGCAGAGCCCGAACCAATCCTCCATCTTTCCCTCACAGTTGAACCACATCCTAAGGTCCTTCATCTGCTGTGCTAGGCGCAGCCACTCTCACCCAAAGCCAATGTTTACTGTCAGAGAACTATGGCTGCCTCATTCTTAGCTGCATATTTCTGCAGTGCTGGCTAAAATCCCATTTTAAAGAAGCAAAGGAAAGCACCCCGCAGCTAAGCTGTGCCACGGAAATGTGTGTTTATACATGAACATGGCACATGATTACTAATATGTGCACGTTGTGAATGCACACAATCTGGTTGCACTGTTCCACAACATGTGGCACATTAAAATGCACAAAGCTACAAATAGCACAAGCAGAAGGGTTGTTGTTTCACCTCCTATTTATTACAGCTATTCTCAGTCTGAAATTGGCTGAGAAATGAGAAATTACAGACACAAATCTTGAGTTGTAAGATCAACCCCAACATGTGTACAATGAAAACTTCTTTTCTTTTTTTCTGTAGAAGTTTGTGATAAAGAGGTGGTGGTCCAGCAGCTTGTTCAGGTTCTGTCTTTGGAGGGAGATTCTATGAACACTAAGGTAGGTCGTGGAAGGCTTTGTTTGTCAAATATGGAGCAAAATTTGAATGTAGTGAATTTAAACTCGAGCTGCTTTGTTATACTTTATCAAAAATTCTACTGGTGGGACGTCAGTGAGTCCAGTCTCCTGGACATGGCTGCCAAACAGCAAAACTAAGGAGCATATAGCCTCGTACATATTTCACAGAGTGGACAGACGATAGTTTAACGCACAGCTTTACAGAACGCTTATGACACAGGAATATGTGTGTATTTGCTAACTGTTGCTACATGCCACCATCATCCTCAAACAGATCCAGTCGGACCCCTTCCTCCGCACCCGCTTGGCTCGTTTGTCGTACACATCGTTTGCCAAAGTTCTGGACAGTTTCAGCAGCAGCCAGGTCTCTGAGGCCCCAGCATTGCCACCTTCAGCCAGTCCAACGCTGCGGCGCATGGCTGTTTCCATGGAGGCGTCTCGACGGATAGTGACGGCCACAGGAATCCAGCGCATGCAAGGCTTTGCACAGCACTACATGGAGAACTTTGTTCCATGGGTCAGAAGTCATGGAGGATGGGTAAGTGACTGGATTATTGTGTTGGCTGCATAATGCCATAACACATTTATTAGGATCATTTTGTACTTATCATACAAGTTTTCATTTTCTCTACAGGAAAGCGTGGCGGATTTACAAGAGTCTATGGAGTGTGACTGAGTTCTGCATGTCTTTTTTTATTTCCCATAAAAGTTGAACTCTGGATCGTAGCATCAAACTGGAGTGACGGATTACCTTACTGTACGTTTCTGCATGGACAAGCTTTCCAACATCTCATCTGTGACACAATATATAATATAGATATATAATATGATATTATGTCTTATTATTTAAACACTAAGTCATTCTTAGCTGATCATTCCTTCAGTCTTTTCCATTGTTTCCATCATCTTTGAGAAGAATTGAAGTCACGCAGTGTGAACAAATGTGTTTTTATTTTTCCATCATATTTGCTGTCTGACTTTCTTACTGAAGCTGCAGTCATGCACTGTTAGGGTGAAAGGAAAACTGTGGTCTTCTGCTATTTATATATTTAATTTTGAAGTGTACTGAATCAAAGGTATCAACACATGAATGTTTGATCTATTTATTCACAGTAAATGAAGTAAGAAATATCTTATCACAGAAGGTGTTACTTAGCCAACAATATCTTTAACTCACTTCTTTATATTGATATTAAACACTGAAACCATACCTGAACTCCTTATTGTTGAATTCATTGTAAAGCCATATTACTTTGGATTAAGCTGTACAACCTGACCTGGTCATGACCTGAGTGTCTGAGCGGGGACTTCTCGTTTGCCTACCAGTTTTTATACTGAAGACATTTAAGATTCTTTTAGGAAATCAAACTGATCTCTTACAAAAGCATATCTTTGTAACAGTTCATTAGCCATGGAGGCAAATGCCATGGTGATAGTAACAAAGAGACAAGATGACTTTACGTGAGGTTCATACTTAATTTAATTTAATTCAATGCTGACATTATGCACCAAAAACCTGGCCTACACCAGTCCACAAGAATGATTCAAACTGACTGCTTATAGAAATGGTTTAACTGGAAAATACCATTATCAAGAAATAACAGACATTTTTACATTGAAACCTTTACCACAGACTATACACGTTTTTACACCTATTTTACAAACCAAACAACTAAAATATTCACAATAATTAACCCAACCAATAATTGACTCAAAATATATGAATTTACCCCCCACACAACTCCCCGCTCACCCAGTTCCATCTTAACTTCCTTCCCCTAGAATCCATGAAGGCGCATGAACCTGTCCACGCACCACTCTAATCAAGATGGCGCCGCTCCAGTGGCAGCTTGTTACAACAGCTCAAACTCACTGCTGACTTATTTTCCATTTGTCCTTAGTACTTTTAATTATTTAAGTGTTTTGTTGTACTTTACGTATCACTGCACTATGGAGACCAAAGAAGATCTATGTGCATTAATATATCAACCAGATCCCAAATGTGCTGTGGTGTAAATGAAAACACTGTATATATATGTATGTATATATTTTCTATATTGTTTATTGTTTATACTGTTATTTTAATTTTTTTACTATTTTGGTATTTTTATTTTTTTTATATCTTGCAGCTGTAGCATAAAAAATTTCCCCACTGTGGGACAAATAAAGGAATTCTTCTTCTTCTTCTTCTCCTGGGAGACAGAAAAAGCCAGAGGTAACCGCATGCATGAGACACACATGTCTAAGGAAACCAGCGTTACTCCAATAACAAGGATCAATACATCAAAACTCTTTGGGCCTCATGCAACAACCGTTCGGACGCACAGATTTGTTCTTAAGTCGTCCGTACGAGTGATTTAAGAGAATTTGCGCATTCACCAATCTTTTTGTATTTTACGTTTTCTTTCAGGTACGAACAGAATTTACAGTGATCCAGACCTGTCGTAGGAGTTTCCTAAAACAGTCCGCTGTTATTCCAATCAAGTTTGCTTGACTAATGCATTTTATATTTAATTACTTTGAAGCAAACATAAATAAATATATACATTATACCCCATAATGATGCTGACATTATTCTGTTTGACTTAAATTATGCACTAATTGAAGGTTCATTTGACTCTGTATATAACAAGGTCAATGGGAAGCGTAACCAGCGGCTGATTTGCTACTTTTGGATGCCTTAGCGCGTCAGGCTCTTGGAAGAGAGCGTGTGCTCCGAGACGTGTAGATATCCTTGCGGAGACAGACGAATGGCTGACATCGTAATTTAAATTGCCAAGGACTTTGCTGCTGCAAATATGCAGCTTGCTGGAGCCACAACTCCAGAGAGAAACACGCCGATCAAACCCAATTCCACCACACCTCCAGGTCCTCACCAGCCTTGGATTTTTGGCCACTGGAACCTTTCAGAGGGAGATGGGAGACAGATCGGGGGTGTCCCAGTCCTCTGTGAGTCGTGCGCTCCCCTTGGTCATCAAAGCTCTCATCAGTTTATCACCCATGGTAGACCCCCCTCATGGACCGCCCCATCAAAGAGCCATCATGATGAGGCAACAACTGATTGCACGGCTTTAGTTGCAGTCATCGAGCGCCTGGCCATGGCGAGACGTTTTTTTTTTTTTTTAAGCCATTTTCATATCAAACCATTTCTTCTTTATTTCGGTGACATTATGAACTACAGGTGACAGAATAAACAGCACTCGTAATAACTTCCCATTTCTTGGCTTTAGCAGGTCCCATAATTCCACTGCTGACGCTGCTAAAAATGACAGATTTTCCTTTCTGGATCTCTGAAAGCAGAACTTCAGTCTCAGAGCCCCTAAAGTTGTTCTTTTTGCTCCTTGATGCCATTCTCATGACTCAACACTTCCTGGCACAGCAGAGAGGAAGCACAGCCTTATATGGTATCATTTTGGGCGTGGAGCATGCAAATCTACTATCCTCGTGCACATGAACTTAAATACGCACGGGTGGCATTCATCATTTACGCAGGTCGTTTACACACTTTTTCTGAAGTTAAGAGCGTTTGTTGAATCCGTTGTGGCGTGTTCGTACGAGACCTTCGTACCAAAAAAGTGAGAGAAATTTAGAAAAAGAAAACGAAAATGTTCTTGCATGAGGCCCAATGTCTACCTTCTCTTCACAGGTGAGCATAATAAGCAAGACTCCTGGTTTTCTGCTGCCAGGCAAACATGCACATACCATCCACAAATCAATAAACAAATTAAAGTTCGGTTTCTTTAAACCTGGACCTTATTTCTGGCATAAAATACGTTCATCTACTCACCGATCACAGTTTGGTGAAAGTCGGCGTCCTTTGGAAGCTATCTAAATCCGTGTATATCCATATAACAGAGTGAACGGGGATATCGAATGATTCCCCTATATATGGATAGGGGCACCCACTACCAGCCAATAATCTGCTTCTGCAGAACATTGAAGCTCCTGTTGGGCATCATAGTGGAAAAGATGAGTGGGGAATTGGAAGTAACACCTGAAGAGCTAAACTACAGCTACCGATCAACAGGACTGTCACCCAAGACTGTAAGATCAGCCACACAAATCTGTGTTACAAGAAAGCCTACGAGTCCATGTTGCACATATGGATACTGGAATGTTTAGAACTCTACAACGTCAACAAGACACTAAGAGCCTTCATCAGGAACTCCATGGGGTTGTGGAAGACAATGCTGAAGGACAATTCCAAGCCAATTGTATAAGTTAAGAAATGCAAGTTTGATTGATTTGATTGATTTATTTTTTTTCCCTGGACGCACTAATGAGGAGTGTGTTGTTGAAAATGTTTAATGTTTGACTAAGTGTATCTCTTACCAGGTCACACTGTACCTGACAGCAAGTAAGTATCAGACATTACAGTGGTTCATCTGGTTAGGATCTGGTTAGTCGCCTCCCTTTGAAGGTTTTTCAGACATGTCCAACTGGGAGGAGGCCCAACTCACTGAGTTCTGGGCCTGAGACAATGAAAACTTGGAAGATCACTGTTTATTTTCTGTAGACAAAGTGTTCACTTGACCTTGGTAATGATGCAGAAGAGGAGTGTTTGTGTCATTTTCTCAGGAAAAAATGCTCGTATAACATCGTGTCTCAGTGCTAGACAAAGAGGAGGTAAGTCATACAAAAATAATGCAATTGGTTTAATCATGGTTAATGTGGTAAAATCTTTTGTGTGATCATGCACACAGTTTCAGACTTTATGCTGCGTTTATAGTAATAAAAGAGCAGGCAGTTAACGATGAAAGCTCACAAGTCTTTATTATTGATGCTGTTGAAATGCAGGAAGTTTTTCGTAGTTCTTATAGATTACATAGATTATAAATCAATATAGGATCAAGCGTGTCATCAAAATGAATGATGGAATACACCCACAAATGAAACAAATCTTAAAGTCACCCACTTAGAAATGAAAAAACAAAACATGAATGGATGGAGTAGGATGGAGTAACTCCACATGCTTTTGAGTCCTCTGATTACCACCTGGCCACTGGTCTGCCAGCACCTCCTGAATCACATTTGTTGCACTTAGCTTAGTAAGTTAGCATTTTGTACCACACTAGCTGACTTGAAAAGTAAAATAGAACTAGTGGATATTTTGAATGCTATTAACTAAATATAAGCTTAAATATTAAGTTCCAAAGCAGCTTTAACTTCTTAACTAGCAAACATTTTAGCACTCAGCTTCTTATTGGTGCTAATAATCATACGTCACTGGAAAACTGGTCATTTTTACACCTCCCAAATCAAAAAGACTTAAAGGGATGGTTCGGAGTAGATTCACCCTAGGGTAATTTGAACCGTGATATCCAGCCAAGTAGCCCACCCGAAGTTTTTCCGATCTTGGCTCAACATCAGCTGAGTTACTGAGTTATCCCGAATAGCTTAGTACAAGCGCTAACGGACTCTGGCAGTATCTCCAAAAATCAACACAAGCCTAATAGTTTCTCTGCTACTAAAGCTGCGTCAACGTCACTTCCTTGATCTGGGACGAGCCCGTTGTTGATAATAATAAACTCCTGAACTATGTGCAAACTTCCAAATGCATCGTTTTGTGAGGACAGACCATATTTGTACTACTGTAGAAGTTTGGTGTCATGGCATGTGATTTTAGTGTGGTAATTTTGGAGATACTGCCAGGGTCCGTTAGCGCTTGTACTAAGCTATTCGGGATAACTCAGTAACTCAGCTGATGTTCAGCCAATATCGGAAAAACTTCGGGTGGGCTACCTGGCTGGATGTCACAGTTCAAATGACCCCAGGGTGAATCTACTCCGAACCATCCCTTGAAAGCATTGCTTAGTCAGTGCAAAGGGCCACTACTGCATAAAAAATCTGACTTGGGACTTTGGTGCTACTGGTGTGGCAGATGGGGTAAGGCTTCTGTTAGAGCCTGTGGGATGAAAATGTCACTAGTTTCTGAAATGGTAAAAGTGATTAGTAAGAGTTTTGTTCAAAAGGCTGTCTGACCAAATGTTCTACAGACCAAAGACTAAACTAAAATAAATGGTATTATATTCAAGGTATGAAAAAAACTGCTTTCCCCGAATGTAACACTGAGAATTAATGCAGGGCATATGATACAGCAATCAAGAAAAAAAATGATTAGGCTAATGCAAAAATGTATGAAGCTTTTTAGTCAGCAATAATATGTACAGCAAAGTATGATAACTAATAGAATCTTAATTTATTCTTTGCAGGATACTGTAGTTCTATATATCAGCAATGTGTAGATGTTTATTGTTAAGATAAGTTGGACTTATGTGGGTCGACTTAATGAGGACGATAAAAATGCTGGTTTGGTTAGCTTTTTGCATACTGTAGTGTTAAAGATGCTCACTGTGGTGAAACTTGTGTTGAACTCTTTGTAACTCTGTCACCTCAAAGGATTCGAAGGATTACTGTGTGGAAGTTTGTGACAAACATTACAGAGCACATTAACAGATAGTCTGCAGTTAGTCCAGGTTTTTCTCAGCATGAAGAATTTGACAATACATCTGCATGGAGAATATGAGGGCCAGGATCTGTTGAGAGAGAAGGAGACATGTCAGCATCAGCGTTTGAGGAAGCAGCCGTAACCAGAGGACACTTTGAACTCTTTTAGTGAATCCTTCAAACTGAAACTGAAAGTCAGGGACACCTGTCACCTCTGGTCATATCTGGACAAAAACAACATGAATTGAGGGAATGCACGTGATGTCATGAGACATGTGGCTGAGTGGTAAAAACAGCTGGCTCAATGACCGACTGGAAAACACAGAAACACGTCACAGAAACTATGCTGAGCAGCTAATGAGCAATCAACCATACCAACAGATTCAGGAAAAAGTCAAGTTGTCTTTTTACAGAAGAGAGACAACTGGAGTCGAGGCCTGGTATATTAGATTTCTGAGGAAACTCTTTATTGTACAATATAATAACAAACCACAGACATAATTATCTATCTAGCATCTCCCATCAATATCCGTGAAGCTGCATCAACCTTTTTAAATTAGATGGAATAAAAGCTTGTGTGAAAGCACTGCTTTCTGTCTGCCTTGTGGCTGAGGGTCAGACATTAGCGAGTCAACACAACTTTAGTGGAACAATAACGTGTCTTTTCCACGAGTGAAATTCTACATAAAGTGACTTAACATTTAAGTTTGCTTTAAAAGTTTATCAAACGTTATTACTGACGTTTTGATGACATATAAGGTGCTTTGGAATCCTAATTCCATTGGTCACACATCAAATGTTTACCAAAGGTATTGCATAATCCATACATCAAATTCTAAATTTGTTTCTATTTTCTAAATACAATTAAGTTGGTCAGTGAAGACACTGAAAATCATTTCTTTGGACTTAAGTCTGTTAAGTAAAGGTTCAAACTAATGAACTAATTACAGATTTAAGTTTTTGTTCCATTATGAAAACATGAAAAGTTTGCATATTTGTATTTTAACACAAATAAAGTCATATGTTGTGTTTAACAGACCCATGTTCAGTCTCACGTTCGAAGCAAATAATTAAATGAAGAAATTTGACAGCATCTTTTGTCCTGATACACATTCTACATCTGAACCTCGGAAAGTATTCTGAACATAAAACAAACTACCTGAAATGAGAGCACACACCACCCTCCCAGATGTATAAATGAACAAAAACCTCTGTGTTTTTAAGCAGGGTTTGCACTTTTTATCAGCCTAACAGGACTGGGAATCAATCGCAAATGTTAAAGATACAAGACTCTCAACTAACCACGTAAAGAGTGATCAGTAGATATTAGAGATTCCTACCTGTACAACACCCATGCACACCCCAAAGACCAGGACGGAGTGAATGTTGTTGAGCAGCCAGCGCCTGGCCTTCTGATAGCAGGGCTGCAGACAGACAGAGGGACAGCAGTGTGAGGGGAGGACAAGCAAAGGAGCTAATCAGAAGGAAAAGCAAAAATCAACAGGTGGAGAGACAAATGAGGAAGAAAATGTTGAAAGAAGAAGAAGTTTGAAATTTAGTTAAAAAAAATATATAGTTTTTCTGTATTAAAGGTGGGGTATGAGATCTTGGAAAAACGGTTCCTGCAAGCTATATTTTTGAAAATACACAACCTTGCCTCTCCCTTCAGCCCACCCCTCGAAACCACGCCTTCAAAACACATGAAGGAGTCACGAGTCTGTGAACGCGCAGGGGGGAGGGGTGAGGGGGGCTGACGGTTGATTGGCGTGTCAGAATCCAATAGAAGTAACTCTCATCATTACTTCTATTGGTCAGACATTTCCTCTTGCTACACCCTCTACAATGGACTAGTAAGTAAGTAAGTAAGTAAAGTTTATTTATATAGCACTTTTCGCAGAAAAGGATTCACAAAGTGCTTCATAGTGAGATCAGAATAAAAAACAAGGAAAAAAAAAACACTGAACACACAGCTACACATACACATCAAAACACAACATCAAACATAAAACAAAATGTCATAAAAAACCTTCACCTTAACTAAAAGTCTGTCTAAACAGCAAGGTCTTCAGCTGCTTTTTAAAAGGCTCCACAGAGTTTAAAGTGCGCAAAGAAAGTGGCAGTGCGTTCCACAGTCTCGGGGCCACTGATTGAAAGGCTCGATCCCCTCTGGTTTTAAAGTGCGTGTGCGGAATGACCAGCAGGCAAGCTCTAAAAGTGAGCACTAGAATTAAACATTAAAAAAAAATTCCAAACATTCTATCTTAGTGGGTGCAATGGGGTCGTGAGGAGGCTTTCAGACAATATGATAAAAAATGCTCCAGAAACATCTCATACCCCACCTTTGAGAGATGAAAAAAATGTGAATTTCCATGGATTTAGGAATCATAGTTTTTGTTCCAACAAAGTGTTAGGTATAGAAAGTTAAATGATGAAATGATGGTTGTGATAATCTGTATAAACAGGGGGGCTGCACGGTGGTGTGGTGGTCAGCACCATCACCTCACAGCAAGAAGGTTCCAGGTTCAAATCCCAGCTGGGGCCTTTCTGTCTGGAGTTGGCATGTTCTCCACGTGTATGCGTGGGTTCTCGCCGGGTACTCTGGCTTTTTCCCACCACATGTTTGGTTAAACTGACCCTAAGAGTGAGTGTGAGCGTAGGTGGTTGTTTGTCTCTGTGTGCCCCTGTGATGGCCTCCAGCTGATCCAAAATGCTGCAGCCAGAGTTCTGATGAGAACTAACAGGAGAGATCATATTTCTCCAGTTTTAGCTTCTCTTCATTGGCTCCCTGTTAAATTCAGAATAGAATTTAAGATTCTTCTCCTCACATATAAAGCTCTTAATGACCGAGCTCCATCATATCTTAAAGATCTCATTGTAAGATATTTTCCTAACAGAGCACTTTGCTCCCAAACTGCAGGTTTACTTGAGGTTCCCAGAGTTTCTAAAAGTAGAATGGGAGGCAGAGCCTTCAGTTATCAGGCCCCTCTATTGTGGAATAAGCTGCCAGTAAATGTCCGGGAAGCAGACACCCTTTCCACTTTTAAGACCAGGCTTAAAACTTTCCTTTCTGATAAAGCTTATAGTTAGGGATGGCTCAGGTGATCCTGAAACATCCCATAGTTAAGCTGCTATAGGCCCAGCCTGCTGGGGGGCCTCATCTGTCACACCTTTCCTCACTTTGTTCACAAATTTGAGAGCCTTCTGAGCCAAGTTTACTTTATTCTTGAGACAAATTCCAACAAATGATTCTTTCATTTCCCCACACTAGCTACGCTGAAAGAAGCTCCTCAATGTGAAGAAATACAGAAAATCACTAGACGACTTGCACGGAGAATTCTGCCGTCGGTCTTGACAAGTAACTTCAGCCAGTGTCATGTTCCCTTTCACAATATTCTAAAACAGCGCCGCAGGATTTGCAATTGGAACTCATCGATGTGTAAAGCGACTCCTTCTGATGGAGAAGTTCAACTCCTTTAAACTGGATGAGTTTTATGCTTCACTAAACAAAGTTTGGCACAGAGGATGCTGGTGTTGGCTCTATCTACGTGTGTGTAAGCAGATATTTATTGTGAACATCAACAAAGGACACCACAAATCTGAGTTAACTGATGAACACCAAAGATCTGTCTTGAGAATTGGGTCAACCAAACTGACACCAAACTTTGATGCACTGGCAAAAAAGGGTGACCAACAGCACTGTTCCCATGATTCATGTTTTGCTTTTAGTTAATGGCCTTTACATCCCTTCGTCCCTCACTCGTGAACAAGACCCCGAGATACCTGAACTCCTCCACTTGGGGAAGGATCTCATTCCCGACCCGGAGAGGGCATTCCACCCTTTTCCGGCCGAAGACCATGGTCTCGGATTTGGAGGCGCTGATTCTCATCCCAGCCGCTTCACACACGGCTGGGAACCGCTCCAGCTCAAAACTCATATAATTGTAAATTACTATACCACCATTCATTAATTCTTTCACAAACATCCATGGCTCAATTTTCTGTCCTAATCGCTGTGTTGTGTCATGATGAGTGAGGACATTCAGACAATCTCATGCTTTTAGCAGAGATTACCAACCCAAAAAACATAAGCATAGCTGAATTTTCACATGCCAGTTTTATACTACAAAAGCACTTCTAAAAACTTAGCAGCAAACTAACCTCACTCCATCCAGTATCACACTTTTCTGTCCCAACAGAGCAGCAGGATGAAGGCAATGTTCCATTCAGGACTTCATACCAGTCTGTTTTGTTGGTCACACCACAGCATTTGAACTAGAAACAGTAGGTAAAAGTAAAGAGCAGTACAACTCAGTTTCTATTAGGGCTGAACGATATATCGTTATCGTATCTATATCGAGATATGAACATTCAAGAAAGTAATTTCGAAAAAGCAACGATATAAACGATATATTTCCCCGCGCTCGCCCTGCTTATACAGCTCCGGCAGTCACCATAAACATTACTTTTAAGATTGCGCTTGAACGTACCCCACCGCCAGCCAACCACAAAGCTTATTTCACGCTTGCTGTGGATCGACAGCTGAAGCCAACCAATGACAAACATAGGAGGGTGGGAGTGAGGGAGAAGTAGACTGAGACGCACACAGCCACACACATTCACGGGGAATTCACGGCGCAATCAAAACGAAAGAAACAAAAGAAAAGTGACATGAGCGCGGAAGATAATTCGGCCGGTGGCAGTGCAGAATCTTATTTTGTGCCAAAACATAAATCATCCTCCATTATTTGGAGGTATTTTGGATTTAGAAAGGATGATGTCGACCAGAGCGAGGTGTTGTGCAGGTCGTGCTTGGCGAAAATGAATCAATAAAACTGCACTCTTGTTTTATGATGTTTTTATTTTTCTGAAAAATGCTTGGTTTTCACCGAACCCGTAGTCATATCGTATCGTCTCGATATCGAGATATCTGGCATGAATATCGAGATATGAAATTTTGTCCATATCGTTCAGCCCTAGTTTCTATTCATAATTCACCATATTGACACCACTGAGAAGCCAACCTATACAGCTGCAGGAAAGTTTGAACCCTTTTTTAACATGAGGCATACTGATCCACTGAAGATGTCAAACAACTTTGAACTTAAGTAGCATCTTTTTAACATATCAATGAAGTACTATTCTAGGGGTCTAATGGTCTCATAAACAGTGCTTCTGGAATGAGCAAATGCTGTGAATACTTATGTAAATGTTTAATTTTTATTTTTTATTTGTAATTAATTTGCAAAAGTTTTAAACTAACGTTTCCCTTTGTCCTTATGGGGTATCATGTATAGAATTTTGAAATAAAAAAAGATGAATTTAATCTATTTGGGAATAAGACTGTAACAAAGGATATTGTGGAAAAAGTGGAGCGCTGTGAATACTTTCCAGATGCACTGTATGTTTCCATGCTCTGTTTGGTACGGAATGCTCACCATTTTCTGGACATTATCCCAGGAATTTTTCAGTCCAAGTTCTGATGTATACGTTTTCATACCCTCTTTTAATTCAGCTTGTGCTTTTGAATCCATCTGAAAAATGAAAGATACACATTAACTTATTCAAATAATCACTGTCCGTTCATATTCATATCCATACATTATTTGTGGGATGGCTGAGGACTAGGCAGACAGTATACCTTAGCTCACTTGTATATTCATCGCCTGACACGCATAAATAGATAGCCATTCATATTCGTCTTCACAATCCTGATAATTGGGAGTCTCCAATTAACCTGAACCTTACATATCAAGGAACCAAGATACCTCACCAAGGTTAAGGATACCCTCATCCTGGAGCCTCATCTGGGGAAGATTTTTGTCTGCTAGAGAAAGATGGTTTGACCTTGGGCCATGGGTTATGGCCAGGCACAGTCCTAACGACCAGGATGGTAATCCACCTTTTTAAACGGGGGCCAGCACGTTTATTCCAACTACAGGGGAATCGAACTTTCTAGTGTCCCTTGGAAAGTCTAAGCCAGGATGCTAGAGAAGAGTACAGCTGATTGTTGAACCTCTGATTGATGAAGGGTAATGCATTTTCATGTTTTGATAATGGAACATTGGATCAGCACTTGCAAGGACATCAGAAAGTATGTTGGAGTTTGCTCAACCAGTATTTATGTGCTTTGTGGGCTTGCTTGGACTTCTGTAGGCCCCTGTACAACCAGAGTGGGAACTTGATTCGCAGTAAGTCAGACTAATTTGGGGTGGGTGTTGAGCTCCACCAAAGCTGAACTTTGCCATTGATCTGCATTCCAACTCTCATCTATAATCATGAGGCTTCTGTTGTGAGACTGCAAGTAATATTGTGAAATATTGTGATATCCCCCTTGAGCTGTCACCTTATCGTGGTGGGGGGGTTTGCGTGCCCCAATGAGTCTGGGAGCTATGTTGTCTGGGGCTTTACCTACCTCAGACTTTTAAGGTTGCTGTAATTAAACCTTTACTTAAAAAACCTACTCTTGATTCAGAAGTGTTGGCTCATTATAGACCTATATCCAATCTCCCTTTTATGTCTAAAGTTCTTGAAAAAATAGTTGCAGCTCAGCTTTGTGATCATTTACACAGAAATAATCTGTTTGAAGAGTTTCAGTCAGGATTCAGAGTGCATCATAGCACAGAAACTGCACTGCTGAAAGTTACCAATGATCTCCTCTTAGCCTCTGATAGCGGACTTGTGTCTGTGCTTGTTCTGTTGGATCTCAGTGCTGCATTTGATACGGTCGATCACAGTATCTTATTACACAGACTTGAACATGTTATTGGGATTAAAGGAACTGCATTAGGCTGGTTTAAATCATATTTATCTGATAGATTTCAGTTTGTTCTTGTAAATGAAGAATCTTCCTCACACACCAGAGTAAGTCATGGAGTTCCTCAGGGTTCTGTGCTTGGACCGATTCTTTTCACTTTATACATGCTTCCATTAGGTAACATTATTAGACAGCATGGCATAAATTTCCATTGCTATGCTGATGATACTCAGCTGTACTTATCTATAAAACCAGATGAAACCAATAGGTTGGTAAGACTACAAGCATGTCTTAAAGACATAAAGACCTGGATGACTCAGAACTGTCTGCTGCTAAATTCAGACAAAACTGAAGTCGTTATCTTTGGACCTGAGCGTTTCAGGGAGAAATTGTCTAGCTATATAGTTACTCTAGATGGTATTTCCTTGGCTTCTAGTTCTACAGTGAGGAACCTTGGAGTTATTTTTGACCAGAACTTATCATTTGACTCGCATATAAAACAGGTTTCTAGGACTGCCTTCTTTCACCTTCGTAATATTGTTAAAATCAGGAACATCTTGTCTCAGAGTGATGCAGAAAAACTAATTCATGCATTTGTTACTTCAGGATTGGACTGCTGTAATTCTTTATTATTGGGCTGTCCCACATATTCTCTGAAAAGCCTTCAGCTGATCCAAAATGCTGCAGCCAGAGTTCTGATGAGAACTAACAGGAGAGATCATATTTCTCCAGTTTTAGCTTCTCTTCATTGGCTCCCTGTTAAATTCAGAATAGAATTTAAGATTCTTCTCCTTACATATAAAGCTCTTAATGACCGAGCTCCATCATATCTTAAAGATCTCATTGTAAGATATTTTCCTAACAGAGCACTTCGTTCCCAAACTGCAGGTTTACTTGAGGTTCCCAGAGTTTCTAAAAGTAGAATGGGAGGCAGAGCCTTCAGTTATCAGGCCCCTCTATTGTGGAATAAGCTGCCAGTAAATGTCCGGGAAGCAGACACCCTTTCCACTTTTAAGACCAGGCTTAAAACTTTCCTTTTTGATAAAGCTTATAGTTAGGGATGGCTCAGGTGATCCTGAAACATCCCATAGTTAAGCTGCTATAGGCCTAGACTGCTGGGGGGCCTCATCTGACACACCTTTCCTCACTTTACTCTCTTTATGTATATGTGATATTATTATGGTCATTAACTCGTGTTTCCCTGTTCCAACAGATATCCTTTGAATGGTGTTACAGTGCCGCCGTCGCGGTGGCCCCCTGCCCCCCTCCCCCTCCCCCCCCCCTTTTCTGTCTTCTCAAACCCCAGCTGGTCGAGGCGGATGGCCACCCTTCCTGAGTCTGGTTCTGCCAGAGGTTTCTTCCTGTTCAAAGGGAGTCGTTTCTCTCCACAGTCGCCTCAGGCACGCCGCTCAGGCCGGGAGATTGGAGTTTTCAGTGCAATCTGTTGGTTTTCTTAGCTAGGAAATTGTTTTTGAATTGGCTCTATATGAACGAATTGGATTATTTTATGAATTATGATTATTATTAATTAATTGAATTCCAATTGGCTTGAATTGGACTTACTATCTAAGTGCCTTGAGATGACATTTGTTGTATTTGGCGCTATATAAATAAAAATTAATTGAATTGAATTGAATTTAAGCCCCTGGTAGGGTCACCCATGGCAAACAGATCCTAGATGAGGGATCAGACAAAGAACAGCTCACAAGAACCCCTATGATGATTAAAGAAAATGGACACCGTGTTCCCTTGCCCGGATGTGGGTCACCGGGGCCTCCCCCAGGAGCCAGGCCCAGGGGTGGGGCCCGCCGGCGAGCGCCTGGTGGCCGGGTCTGTGCCCGTGGGGCTCGGTCGGGCACAGCCCGAAGGAACGACACGGGTCCCCCTTCCGACAGGCTCACCACCCGTGGGAGGAGCCATGGGGGTCGGGTGCAGTGTGAGCTGGGCGGCAGCCGAAGGCAGGGACCTTGGCGGTCTGATCCTCGGCTACTGAAGCTGGCTCTTGGGACGTGGAACGTCACCTCTCTGCTGGGGAAGGAGCCTGAGCTGGTGCACGAGGCTGAGCGGTTCCGGCTAGATATAGTCGGACTCACCTCGACGCATGGCTTGGGCTCCGGAACCAGCCTCCTCGAGAGGGGTTGGACTCTCTTCCACTCTGGAGTTGCCCGCGGTGAGAGGCGTAGAGCAGGTGTGGGCATACTTATTGCCCCCCGGCTGTGCGCCTGTACATTGGGGTTCACCCCGGTAGACGAGAGGGTAGCCTCCCTCCGCCTTAGGGTGGGGGGACGGGTCCTGACTGTTGTTTGTGCTTATGCACCAAACGGCAGTTCAGAGTACCCACCCTTTTTGGAGTCCCTGGAGGAGGCACTAGAGAGTGCTCCTCCGGGAGACTCCCTCGTCCTGCTGGGGGACTTCAATGCTCACGTGGGCAATGACAGTGAGACCTGGAGGGGCGTGATTGGGAGGAACGCCCCCCCCGATCTGAATCAGAGTGGTGTTTTGTTGTTGGACTTCTGTGCTCGTCACGGACTGTCCATAACGAACACCATGTTCAGGCATAAGGGTGTCCATATGTGCACTTGGCACCAGGACACCCTAGGCCGCAGCTCGATGATCGACTTTGTGGTGGTATCGTCGGACTTGCGGCCGTATGTCCTGGACACGGGTGAAGAGAGGGGCGGAGCTGTCAACTGATCACCACCTGGTGGTGAGTTGGCTCCGCTGGTGGGGGAGGAAGCCGGTCAGACCTGGCAGGCCCAAACGTATTGTGAGGGTCTGTTGGGAACGGCTGGCGGAATCCCCTGTAAGGAGGAGTTTCAACTCCCACCTCCGGCGGAGCTTCAACCATGTCCCGGGGGAGGTGGCGGACATTGAGCCCGAATGGGCCATGTTCCGTGCCTCCATTGTTGAGGCGGCCGACCAGAGCTGTGGCCGTAAGGTGGTCGGTGCCTGTCGACTCTGGAAGCAGCTGATGGGTACCGACAGGCCAAGCGGAACGCAGCCTCGGCGGTTGCTGAGGCAAAAACTCGGGCTTGGGAGGAGTTCGGGGAGGCCATGGAGAACGACTTCCGGACGGCCTCGAGGAGATTCTGGTCCACCATCCAGCGACTCAGGGGGGGGGAAGCGGTGGTTTTCGTCCTGGCCGTGGAACAGTGGACCAGCTCTATACCCTCCGCAGGACCCTGGAGGGAGCATGGGAGTTCGCCCAACCGGTCTACATGTGTTTTGTGGACTTGGAGAAGGCGTTCGACCGTGTCCCTCGGGGACTCTTGTGGGGGGTGCTCCGGGAGTATGGAGTGCCGGACTCCTTGATATGGGCTGTTCAGTCTCTGTATGACCGGTGTCAGAGTTTGGTCCGCATTGCCGGCAGTAAGTCGGACATGTTTCCTGTGAGGGTTGGACTCCGTCAGGGCTGCCCTTTGTCACCGATTCTGTTCATAATTTTTATGGACAGAATTTCTAGGCGCAGCCAGGGCGTTGAGGGGGTCCGGTTTGGCGACCTCAGAATCGGGTCTCTGCTTTTTGCGGACGATTTGGTTCTGTTGGTGTCGTCAGGCCGTGACCTTCAGCTCTCACTGGAGCGGTTCGCAGCCGAGTGTGAAGCGGCTGCGATGACCATCAGCACCTCCAAATCTGAGACCATGGTCTTCGGCCGGAAAAGGGTGGAATGCTCTCTCCGGGTCGGGAATGAGATCCTTCCCCAAGTGGAGGAGTTCAAGTATCTCGGGGTGAGCCAGAAGGCGTAGCTCTCGATTTACCGGTCAGTCTATGTTCCTACCCTCACCTATGGTCACGAGCTGTGGGTAGTGACCGAAAGAACGAGATCGCGAATACAAGCGGCCGAAATGAGTTTCCTCCGCAGGGTGTCTGGGCTCTCCCTTAGAGATAGGGTGAGGAGCTCGGTCATCCGGGAGGGGCTCGGAGTAGAACCGCTGCTCCTCCGCATCGAGAGGAGTCAGATGAGGTGGCTCGGGCATCTGGTGAGAATGCCTCCTGGACGCCTCCCCGGTGAGGTGGTCGGGGACAGGGACGTCTGGGTCTCTTTGCTCAAGCTGCTGCCCTCGCGACCCGATCCCCGGACCAGCGGAAGATAATGGATGGATGGATGGATTGTGATATCTAGAATCGGGATCAGTAGACTTTATTCATCCTCGAAGGGAAACTGAGATATCATATCACCAACAAGAATGGAGTACAGGGTTCCTACAGGTTTCTTCAAGTCAAATTTAAGTCTTTTTAAGACCTTTTTAAGACCATTTATAAAAAAAATAATACCTACCGGCAAAGAAAACCTTTTTTTTTTTTTAATTTGTTCATTTATTTCTCAAACAAATGAAAGTGTGGACTGTGTAAAGCATTGATGAAACATTGCAGCATAGTAGTAGTAAACGCTACAACACCACAGCACAGACACAGACAACAAGCCAAACAGAGGTGTGAAAAATCAAAGAAAATTTCAGCAGACCACAAAAAAGTTTAACTGACACAGTTAAGTTGTTTTTTAACATTGGTTATGTTAGCTAGCTACTTATTCCATGCTGGGAATATGGGGAGTAGAGAGAACTATAAATAATGAAAATCAACTAAAAAAATTTGTCGTTTCGTTGAGGCTCTCATCGAACATAAGAACGGACGGTGATTTGTTTACCTTGGACACCAGTTCCTCTTTAATATGCACAGCTAAACCAAACTTGGCTATGTACGCCGTTTTGTCGGGACCACAAGTGATTGTGGCAGCCATGTCGGAATCGGGGAACATGCATTTAAACAACTCTGAATTACCCTCGTTTCCATTATATGAATGGTGTTTGGCCATTGTGTTAGGAGTCCACAACACCTCTGCTTTCATGGTTGGTGTGGACCCAAAAGCTGTTCGCAGATCTACTCTAGTTGCGGTGACGGTCGTAACTGGAGGGGCTGAACTAGCAGGTGGCTGGTTAACGTTATCTGCTAGCTCAGATACATTAATAGCTAACTGGCTAGCGTTGACCGATTGAAACACCCCGGCGATGGAAGGAGTTTGATCCTTCACTTCGATATTATTCATTTGCTTGGAGGACTTGGCGTGAGACTCTAAAGCCAATTCAAGCCCATGGTACCAAGCTGAATCCTCTTTTTGCACACTGTGCAAAAAGCCTCGTATACATTATTGTCCACTGGTTTTAACCAGTGACAAAATGATTCTTTCTCGCGCCACGCTTCATTACATTTACATTTCCCCATAATCCCAGCAAGAAATGGGAAGCAAGGAAACGCAAACAAATGTTAAAAAACAACATAACAGCGTAAGTTAAACTTTCTTGTTTTCTGCTGAGATTTGCCTTGATTTTTCACGCTTCTGCTTGGCTTGTTGCTGTGGTCTGTGTCAGTGCTGTAGCAATGTGATCGGACCCGGGGCGGAGCGGCAGCGTTGCGTTGCGTTCTCAATGATTGGTTCCGCCACTCTTCATTTAGGCTACGTTATTTAGGCTTTTCAAAATAATAGTAGCCTAGTTGACAAATGAAACGTTTGAGGAGAATGTGATACGGAGAAGTTACTGCACAAATTTTAAGACCCAGATATCAAAATTCAAGACTTTTTCAAGTCTTTTTAATGTATTATTTCCAAATTCATAAATTCAATGCTTTTAAAGGGGAACTCCGGGGCATTTGAAGCGCATTTTCATTGCTAGAGGTTGTCAAATACTGACGGTAGGACACAGACAGGTGCAAATCGGCGCTCCCTGTGCGGAGATTGCGCTGTTTGCGCAGCCTGTCATGCTAACCAAATACGTGGTGGCTAAGGGGCAAGAGCTAAACCTTCCACGTAAACAATATTACTGGGCATGTATTGTTGTAATGTTTTAAATACTTGAACGCAGTTTTTCTAGAGAAGATAATTGTTTTGTACATGGGATTATCGTCCATTGACTCTTTTGGGCTTTCACATGCGCGAGCAAGCAAACAAGAGGTAAGTGACATGCTGTTTATAAAGTTGTTTTGTAACGTCCCCATGCCAGTAATGTGAGAACCATGCATTTGGTTTTGATGGTAAGGCTTGTGACTTTATTGTCGGATGGTTTATAAAGTGGTGTGACGTTTCTGCAGTGTGCAAGTTGTTGTTTTACGTGGAAGGGTTAGCGCTTGCCCCTAGCCACCACGTATTTGGTTAGCATGACAGGCTGCGCAAACACCGCAATCGCAGCACAGGGAGCGCCGATTTGCACCGGTCTGTGTCCTACCGTCAGTATTTGACAACCTCTAGCAATGGAAATGCACTTCAAATGCCCCGGAGTTCCCCTTTAAGACTTTTTAAGACCCCGCGGGAACCCTGGAGTAACAAGATAGATGCAAATAAAAATATAACAATATAAAACACAAACAACATAAAAAAAAACACTGTGGTTACAGCAAGTTGCTGTAGCTCGGATCTTTTTCTGCAAAATATTGATTTTTGAAAGATTTTTCTAAGCTGGTTCTCCTCAAATCTGTGATACTTTTAAAAATCTAATATCACAGTTGTTCTCAAACTTTTTCCCCAGGGTCCCTCTTTTGTCATAAGAAAAATTTTGAAGTCTGCCTAAACTTCCAAATATTGACCAAATCAGGCAGTTTTATTTTATTACAAATTCCTGCAGTGTTTATTTTAAATAAGTCTCAAATTGACTTCAATGCAACTGCAACTTCATGTGTAAAAGTAATAAAATCAAGTGTGGGGTTCCCCAAGGATCCATTTTAGGCCCATTGCTTTTTAATCTGTACACGTTGCCACTTGGGGATGTCATCAGGAAACATGGCATTGGTTTTCACAGCTATGCTGATGATACACAGCTTTACATCGCCGTGTCTCCTGATGACCTAGAAACAAAAAAAAGTATTTCTTACCAACAATTACTTCAGAATTCAGCTGCACATGTGCTGACAAAGACCAGAGGGCGGGGACACATTACACCAGTTTTAAAATCGCTGCATTGGCTCCCCGTGCATTTCAGGATTGATTTTAAGGTTCTTTTAGTTGTTTATAAATGTCTTAATGGTTTTCGGCCTTCTGCTTTTAAATTATGAGCCCTCGCGGACCCTGAGGTCCTCTGGTACCGGCCTTTTAGTTGTTCCTAAAGTTCGAACAAAAACCTATGGTGAGACGTCGTTCCACTATTATGGACCTCATCTGTGGAACAGCCTGCCAGAGAACCTCAGGGCTGCAGAGAATGTTGATGTTTTTAAAAAGAGGCTCAAGGCCTACCTTTTTAGTTTAGTTTACAGCTGAATTTTATTCCATTTATTTATGTTGGTTGTTTTGATTTAGTTTACTTTTACCTATTCATCTATTATTTTGAATATTTGTCTTTTAATTATTTTATTATATACTTATTATATATTTATTTATCCACGTTTTTCCTCATGGGGATCTTCCACACCGGGTACTATGCCTACTTGGTCTGCAGAGTTGTTGCTGTGGGGATCGCCCTGGTTGGGGAAGTTGCAGTGTGGTTGTCAGTGTGTGAGTTTATATATGTATTGATTTTATTATGTAAATTCACTTTGCGCTGCTTTTTGTATAAAGAGTGCTCTATAAATAAAGTTTGATTTGATTTAAACTGTTACAGAAAAATTGTGAAATCACTTGTGCAGGAAGGAGTGGAAAAAATAATGCAGTCTGTTTCTTGTTTTTTTTTTTTTTTTAGTTTTCTTTCCTGTGCAACAGAATTTACTTTTTTTAATAATTTTTTTCCTCATTCGATTCCATTTAAATATCTACTTCTGTAAAGTAATTGTCAATTATTTAGAACAACTGGTCTGCAGTGGCTCTGTAAGTCACATGATTGCAGAAAAGCAAATCTTCTCCCACATCATTGGTATCAATAAATTTGACATACAGTAGGTTATAAATAAATAGGTTATAAATCTATTATTGTCTGTTGCTTCATCAATCTGCAATACAAATGCTTCCTTTGTATCTTGTCATGTATATGTGCGTAAGCGAGAACACATCACACCCACACTCAAATCACTCCACTGGCTTCCCATCGTATCCCGGACCAAATACAAGATTTCCCTGCTAACCCATCAGTGCATCCATGGCAACGCCCCCTCCTACCTCAAGGAACTAATCTCCCTTCAACCATCAACACGCAACCTTCGCTCTTCAAACACCAACCTCCTCAAACCTGTCAAAACTAAACTACGAACTCTGGGCGACCGGGTCTTTTGCTCAGTTGCCCCTGAGCTGTGGAATGCTCTTCCTGCACACCTCAGAGCACCACAGTCAATTGACACTTTTAAAAGAGGACTTAAGACCTACCTTTTTAGTAAAGCCTTTCCATGATTGCTTTGGTTTTACATGTCCTCACGTTTTAATAATTTCTTGATTTCTATTTCCTTAGTTGATATTTGTTTTCTTGCTTTTTTTTTTGTTTGTTTTTCATTTTCTGTAGCACTTTGAGGTTCGGAAGAATGTAAAGTGCATTATAAATAAAATCCATTATTATTATTATTATTATTATTATTATTATTATTATTATTATTATTATTATTATTATTATATCTTTTGATAGGAAATAAATGCACCTTGAAAACTCCTCTCACTGAACTAGTTACTGAACACTCAGGGTTTCATTTTAATGTCTTTAGTGTCACTGTAATCATCATCTGTCAGTTTGCATACACTGTGCTGCTTTAATCTCCACCAGTTGCACTTTTATCTGCTTTTGTTCTGTTTTACTACCAATTGCACAATTTATTACTCTCTTTTTTTGCACAGTTTACTGTTTACTGATGTTCTTTTGCACTCAAGATTTCAATTTCAATTAACAATATAATTAAAATGTCTAAAAAAGGAAAACACGTATACATATTTCTTTCTTGATGGTGAGATCACCTTGTCATGGAAGACGTGTATAACCAACACAAGAGTCACTTCCGTCAGGACCAGGAACAACAAGATCACAAAGAACTGCAGAAGACAGGAGAGCAATAGCAGAATGACATGTTGTATGCAAGATTGGAACATCTAAATATGACATGCATATTTCTTGATGGTCATTTTGTCACTCCTATCATATTTCCCAATATTGGCCACTCTTCAATAAAGACACAAAACGCACCTAAAAAGGGAGTATGTCACACGGTGTTCTTACCATGGACAAAAGGCAGCGCTGCTCCTTTAGGGCGCCGAGGCAACCCAAGAATCCTGTTACCATAGTAATGCCACCTGCGACCAGGAGCAGATTGGCAGCTGAGAGTGATGGAAAGGACAGGGGAAGAGAGGAAAACTCTGCCTGTGTGAAGGACAACCAGACTCCAACCCCAAACAAGCCACATCCTCCTAGCTTTGAAAAAAATGGAAGGTCACGATGAAATTAAAATGTCTTAAACAACATTGGAAATCTAAAATCCTGAGTGAATGCACAAGGTATAATCAGACTGACTTGCTATGCTTTATAAGTCAACCTTAAATAATTTCAGATGCCACACTAAATTACCGGAGGCTTCATAAAAATCTCAAATCTTATTCCATGTATGTATTTTTGATTTTCAATGAAAAGGGGAACTGAATAAAATGACAATTTGGGGATGATTCGTGCAAATACTAACCCAGAAGATGAGATTAAAGACAAACATCAAATATTTGACACAGCATAAACACTTCTGGGAAACTGACATCCTGTAAAGAAAAGAGGGAAAGAAGAGAGCAAAATAACTGTTTAAACAATGTTTCATTTCACCAGCAATATCAGCAGTTTTTTGCGAGAAAGTGTGAATTAAACACTACTTTTTCTTTATTGTTTGGATAACTGACTCAGGAATGGAGTTCAGTATCTGTCAAGGCCTGTAATTATTTTGTTGTTTAAAACACTGGAATTCATCAACTTTACTCCAGCAGCACTTGACTCTCTTGTTGACTGCACTATAGTTTCAATGCGTACAGCACTGGACAATGTTGCCCCTCTGAAAAGGAAGGTAATCAGTCAGAAGAGGTTGGCTCCTTGGTATAATTCACAGCTGCGTGCTTTAAAGCAGACTGCAAGAAAGCTGGAGAGACAGTGGCGTTCCTCTAATTTAGAAGAGTCTCAATTAGTCTGGAAAGATAGTTTAATAACGTATAAGAAAGCCCTTCGTAAAGCTAGAACTGCGTATTATTCATCATTGATAGAAGAGAATAAGAATAATCCCAGGTTTCTTTTCAGCGCTGTAGCCAGTCTGACTAAGAGTCCGAGCTCTGCTGAGCCAGGTATTCCTTTAACTCTCAGCAGTGATGATTTCATGAGCTTCTTTATTAATAAAATTGTTTCTATCAGAGAGAAGATTGATGGAGTCCTTCCCACTATTATCAGTGATGTATCATCAAGTACAGCAGCTTTAGAAGTATCTTTAGAACCTGATTTGTATTTAGACAGCTTCTGTCCAGTTGATCTCTCTGAACTAACAACAGCAATAGTCTCTTCTAAACCATCAACTTGTGTTTTAGACCCAATCCCAACCAGACTGTTCAAGGAGGTTTTCCCATTAATTGACACTTCCATATTGGATTTGATCAATCTGTCTTTGTTGACGTTATTTAAAAGATGCCAGGAATCTGTTGTGCTGTTGGCTGTGATAGCAGTCGACCCTCAAAAGCTTGTGGTTTGAGCTGATGTCAGTCACTAATGAACTATTATTCATACCTACTTTTGTGGTGGCGTGGCTCCTTAAATACAGTGAAAAACCGTAGTTACTTACCGGCCACTTCATTAGTGGCCACTGTCTAATGCAATCCAATCCAATGGTTATGCCATAAATTCTACTTTTACAAAGCTTATACATTTTTTTTGTTAATCTTGAGGGTAATAAATATGGGTCGCAACAAATTGTGTTAATTTTTAACAAATATCGTTGTCTCTCCGTCTCGTTCAAGAGTGAGGTGTATACTGCCATAGCGAAACTGTCAAATCGGACACAAATACGGCACCGGTCTCATCAACGTGACGTCAGTGGTACCCATGAATAGGCCCAGACTGCTGGGGGACCTCCCATGATGCACCTCTCCTCCCTCTGCTCTCTATTCTCCATGTACATATGACATCATTGTTGTCATTAACTTGTGTTTCTCTCTCTCAGCAGGTGTCCCTGGCCTGGTGTTACAGTGTTTGTTGTCCCCTCTTTTCTGTCCTCTCAGCCCCAGCTGGTCCAGGCAGATGGCCGCCCTTCCTGGTTCTGGTTCTGATGGAGGTTTCTTCCTGTTAAAGGAGTTTTTTCTCTCCACAGCAACCTCAGCTCCTGATGACGGATTGCATTGAAGAAAAGCTTCAGTGCAATCTGTTGGTTTCCTTAGCTCTAATTGGCTTTGTATGAATTGGACGACTTTGGAATTTCATTAATTGGATTTGGTTGGATTAGGATTGTATTACAATGAATTGGATTCTAATTGGATTGAATTGGACTGTATCTTTAGAGTACCTTGAGATGACATCCCTTGTAATTTGGTGCTATATAAATAAAATAAAATTGAATAAGATACATAAGATACATTTTCATAACTCCTGTGGACCATTTATAGAATTGTTACTTTTACTTGACTGTATGGAGATCGTATGTCACCATCTCCGTAATCATTTGGAGTTCAAATAGACAATTGGTTTCATATAGTCACATTGATTTAGATTAAATAAACATGACTGGAGCGAGAATGTGAGCAGCCTGTAATAACAATCATTTTTACTTTGGTGGCTTTTCTTACATTTTTTGGTTCAACCTATAAAGTAAAGTAGCTCATGTCTTTTATTATTTTTTATTATTATTTATAGTATATAGCCTCTGTGAAACAAGATGATAGATGAAGCCCCTTTTGCCCTTTTTGTAAAATATTTTTTGAATGCTGTAGTTAATCTGCTGTAGAGGCAGTGTCGTTGGATATTTGTTGCAGCATGATAGTCTTTTCCTCTGTCCATAAAAAATTCTGCCACCGTCTTTCTCTGACATTAAAAAACTTAGAATGACGATTAAGGAAAAGTGTTTAGGATGGGTCAGTTACTTTCCATTTTTGTAATATTCAACTGTACCATCTGATTACGCATGTCTCATCATGTGGTTGAGTACATCGGGATTTTCACTCTAAAAGTCCAGTTTGTCTGAGTCACAATCACCACTGACCCTACACAGGAAGTCAGACAGGAAGGAAGCTCCCTCCCCTACTCAGTCACCCTAATTATACTGCTGAAGGCATTTCCCATAAATTTTGTGAGTCAAAGCAAATCTTACACCGAAGAAAATCAGAAAATTATGATGAAACAATGATTCAAAACATAATGTGTAGTAAATGCCATAAAACACGCCTAACAAATGCTCAGTAAACCTGGTAAAACGTTACTGATTATGAAATAATTTATTAATTAATTATATATACAATTAATCATCAACCTGGAAAATCTAACTGAGAGGCAATGAGAACTAGCTGTGCTATTAAGCAGAGCCCCTTTGTAGGAGTGAACCAGCTGTACTAGTGTACTGAAATGTGAGTAAACTAATAGATTAAAAGCCATCATCCTATTTTCCTGCTGCTTCTCACATGACATCAAGCAAATAATATGTGTGGTTTAATTTTATTTGTCACCTTAATCCATATACACAAACGAGCTACCACCTTTAAACACTCATAGCATAAGCAATTGACACTAATCATAACAAAGCCTTTCTCAGCCTACAGACTCCCATTTAGCAATACGGTGACCCATCTGTGAGATGTACAGGAACAGGACTCATCCACAGAGACCCCCCCCCAAGAACCCCAAGACTTCAAGGATCAGCTACCAATGTCCTGCTATCAGTTTCCACAGGGCAACCCAGAGCTCCTGTGTCCATGTCCCACTGAGTAAAACAATGCTAAATGGGTAGTTTTAATGCTGATAGTTGTGCAAATTAGAAGAAAAAATATGTTTCAAGTCAACTTGTGTATTATTCCATAAACAGTAATCATTACATTTAATAATTTCACCATGCTGAGTTGGAAAAGATTATTTGATCAAAGTGCAGTTTCTGATTATGTTCTAGCTGTGTAGTAAAGCTGTGCTTCAAAGAGACTTTACCTGAAGATGAGTGGCAGTTTGGTCAAGCCTTTTTCAGATCATAGGTCCTCTTCATAAATCTAGACTCTTTGACGCCCAGGTTACTTGGTTCGGTCTCTGGACCAGCCAGAACTTGGAACCAGCTTTACTTGCTTCTCTCCCTTTTCTTCACCAGTAAACTGAGTCTGCCTTCTTTTACTAGTCAAATTCTTGTTTCTTAGATTTAGAAGTAAAATATAATTCCCATTTTTAAGGCTTTCTTCTTAAATTTATGTCCTTTTTTGTGTAGTTTTCTGTTGTTTTCTGTCCCACCCTCTATCTCTTCCCCTCTCTCGTCAATGTTTTCCAGATGTGTGTTTTTGCTTGCCCCTCTCTTTGTCCCTCCCCTTCACCATTTTTTTCACATTACTCGTCCCTCCTCCAGACCTCAGCCTGTCTTACGTCTCCCTTTTTTTCTCTCTTGCTCCAGAAATTTGAGGTCACTCTCTTCTGTCTTCCATTTCACTGATATGTATGTTACATACAGCAGAAGGTCATGCACAGACCACACCAGCAGGCACACTTCCTGTCAACAACTTTTACGTACGCAAATATATGTATACTATATAAAGTTGCTCGTAAGTAGGCGTGGGGGTACTGATGAGCAAACTTTCGGGTAATAATTCCCCTCATTTACGGCGTATTGTGCCAGCCACGATCTCTTTTCAACTGACTTTGTTCATCCTTTCTGCTTTCATTGACTCCAGGGCTGAGGCTAATTTATTTGATCAACAATTAGTGTACAAGTTAGGCACTCCTTTAGTTCCTTCAGAACATCCACATATTATAAGAGCCCTTGATGTAAAAACTTTGGCC
This sequence comes from Odontesthes bonariensis, assembly GCF_027942865.1. Classification (NCBI taxonomy): domain Eukaryota; kingdom Metazoa; phylum Chordata; class Actinopteri; order Atheriniformes; family Atherinopsidae; genus Odontesthes; species Odontesthes bonariensis. The sequence continues at coordinate 33,512,019 of NC_134526.1, forward strand.
TGAATCACTCAGTCCACAGTGCCAGTTAAACTGGTTATCTCGGGTAATCCTTTAGAACACATCATTTTGTTCTTGATTCTTCCTCATCCTCTCCCTTGACTAAGGTTAGCCTTGGCTTAGTTTACACAACCCCGTCATGAACTGGTTAGAGTAGCTTATTTCGAGACTTCAGACTTGACGCTTGTTCCCGATATTTTCCATAATCTGGAGTATAATGAGAATGTGTTTTCTTTCATGCCACACCATCCTTATACCTGCACTATAGATTTGCTTCTTGGGGCTTCTTTGCTCACGAGCAAACTTTATAACTTCTCTTTGAGAACCGGCTCCCAATAGTTCGACTCAGTGGAATCGTTAATCCGCCTGCAAAACAATCCTGTTTATAGGTTCTGCTAACGTCTGACGCATTAGCGCGATGACGTCATGTGCACGCTTCGTATTTTGGCTCAAAATGTTTCCAACATGGCGTCGAGGCAGAAGCGCTCTGTCTCAAAAGTCCCAGATAACACAGGGCTCCCAAGAGGAAGGCTCAGAGGCAGGATCAGAGGCAGGCTCAGAGGGAGGCTCAGAGGCAGGATCAGAGGCAGGCTCAGAGGAAGGCTCAGAGGCAGGATCAGAGGCAGGCTCAGAGGGAGGCTCAGAGGCAGGCTCAGTGAAAGGCTCAGAGAAAGGCTCAGAGGCAGGCTCAGAGGGCAGGCTCAGAGAAAGGCTCAGAGAAAGGCTGAGAGGCAGGCTCAGAGGCAGGCTCAGAGAAAGGATCAGAGGCAGGCTCAGAGAAAGGCTCAGAGGCAGGCTCAGAGGCAGGCTCAGAGGCAGGCTCAGAGGCAGGCTCAGAGGCAGGCTCAGAGGCAGGCTCAGAGGCAGGCTCAGAGGCAGGCTGAGAGGCAGGCTCAGAGGCAGGCTCAGAGAAAGGCTCAGAGGCAGGCTCAGAGGCAGGCTCAGATGCAGGCTGAGAGGCAGGCTCAGAGGCAGGCTCAGAGAAAGGCTCAGATGCAGGCTGAGAGGCAGGCTCAGAGGCAGGCTCAGAGAAAGGCTCAGATGCAGGCTGAGAGGCAGGCTCAGAGAAAGGCTCAGAGAAAGGCTCAGAGGCAGGATCAGAAGCTTTGCATGTTATATTTCTGGATCTAGCAAATGCATTTGGTTCAGTGCCACATAGCCCTATTTGGAAAGCGTTTGAGTATTTTAGAGTGCTTGCAGTAGTTGTTAACTTAGTAAGAGCATATTTTCAGGATGTTAGACTGTGCCTAAGTACAGCAGGTTTCACAACAGGTTGGCAAAGGCTAGAAATAGGCATTATGGCAGGGTGTACGATTTCTCCATTAGCATTTACAATGGCGATGGAGATAATTATTAGAGCTTCCAAGTGGGTTGTAGGAGGAGAGAGACGTCAGGATGGCATGCGCTTTACACCAATTAGAGCATACATGGATGATATGACGTTAGTGACTACAACAGTACCATGTATGAAGAGAATACTGGAGAGACTTAATAAAAAATTCAATTCAATTCAATTAATTTTTATTTATATAGCGCCAAATACAACTTATGTCATCTCAAGGCACTTAAATAGTAAGTCCAATTCAAGCCAATTGGAATTCAATTCATTGTAATCATAATTATTCATAAAATAATCCAATTCGTTCATATAGAGCCAATTCAAAAACAATTTCCTAGCTAAGGAAACCAACAGATTGCACTGAAAACTTTTTCTTTTTCGGTCCAATCTCCCGGCCTGAGCGTGCCTGAGGCGACTGTGGAGAGAAACGACTCCCTTTGAACAGGACGAAACCTCTGGCAGAACCAGACTCAGGAAGGGTGGCCATCCGCCTCCACCAGCTGGGGTTTGAGAAGACAGAAAGGGGGGGGGGGGCACTGTAACACCATTCAAAGGATATCTGTTGGAACAGGGAAACACGAGTTAATGACCACAATAATATCACATATACATAAAGAGAGTAAAGTGAGGAAAGGTGTGACAGATGAGGCCCCCCAGCAGTCTAGGCCTATAGCAGCTTAACTATGGGATGTTTCAGGATTACCTGAGCCATCCCTAACTATAAGCTTTATCAGAAAGGAAAGTTTTAAGCCTGGTCTTAAAAGTGGAAAGGGTGTCTGCTTCCCGGACATTTACTGGCAGCTTATTCCACAATAGAGGGGCCTGATAACTGAAGGCTCTGCCTCCCATTCTACTTTTAGAAACTCTGGGAACCTCAAGTAAACCTGCAGTTTGGGAACGAAGTGCTCTGTTAGGAAAATATCTTACAATGAGATCTTTAAGATATGATGGAGCTCGGTCATTAAGAGCTTTATATGTGAGGAGAAGAATCTTAAATTCTATTCTGAATTTAACAGGGAGCCAATGAAGAGAAGCTAAAACTGGAGAAATATGGTGTAGCAGTCACAGTGCCGTGTGGATTAAGAGTTTTTCAAACTTTGACAAAACCAACATTCCTGTGGGGGATGTTTACGTATGTGGATAAAAAACAGATCTCCATTTTCTTTCCACAAAGGAAAAAGAGACAGAAACTGCCTAATTTACAACAACCTTCGGCCCTTTGAAAGTTTTTCAACAGACGCTTGCCATAAGATTGGGATAAACTAAAATGTACAAAGGATCTTTCTGTTGGAAAAGTGGGAGACCTCAATATCTTATCTTCACCATAAATCGAAGTTGACACTTTAACACCCTTTCCCACCAGAGAACCGACCAGATGGCTACACACGAACTGAGAAGACTTCACTAATACTTACTTTTAGTCGAATCTTAAAACTATATTAAATGTGTTTGATAACCGTATACAATTTCTTTCAGGTTTCCAGCTTGATCACAAGACGCATATAGAGACAATTTGTACGATTCTGGCTTAAATATTGACAAAGAACTGATTTTGGTGGAAAATGCCCAACCTGCCTGATGGAACCACATTGCCCCCTAGTGGTCTGCAGTGTTGATTAGTTGAACATTTAAATCCCAGAGGACTCAGTAAAATGGACAAGATATATGCAACAATTTAACTTTTAACGATGTCCCTTCAGTATCTATTTGGTATTTGTTTGCTATCCCCATTGTTAACACAGAAAATCAACATTGTGTGGTTCGCTATTCATATGTCACGACTTCATAGATATCCATCTGAATTTTGAAACTCATAATCGTCTCTATTATGTTGTGTGTTATTTGATGTCTTTATAGTGCAAGTCTATGTTATATCTTTAATCTGCATATTTTAACAAGATGTGGTGTTTTCAGAATCACCGAGACAAATGTTCTATGAGACAGAGTAATGGAGAAATAAGAGTTTCTTTGTCTCATCCAGAAATCCCCATATAAATGCTGATCGCCTTACAGAGACATACAGGCAGACGTCACCACAGTTCAGGCATATCATTGGCTGAAAGAGTAGTGTAAGCTTATGTCATGCCCCGCCTCCGAGAGTCAAACCCCGGAGCCCGCGAAACCAGACTCAGAAGATCAAAAAGAACGGAGCAGAAGAAAGAAGAAAGAGGACAGAGAAGAAGGAGATTTGAGCAGAGCAGAGAATGGATGAGATCACAGTTGCTCAGGGAGCAGATTAGATGTGATTTTCAGTTGTTCAGTTTCTCAGATCTGGAGAGATTTGAAGAGAGTGGAAAGATGAGAGGATGAGCCGTGCAGAATACAACAAAGGGAGGAAGGAGATGGCAGAAAGACCCAAGGAAGAAACAGAATGAAGTCTGAAGATGCACGTTTTTCGTGTTTTTGTTCGTCCATCGTCATCCATGTACTTTTTACGTCGCACGCTCTATCCTCCGCCGTTACACGCCATCATCACCTTTTCCTACCAAGAAGCCAACTCCAAGCAACCTTTTATTAATCTTCTGTGAACTTAAGTTCACTTCATCAGAGAAGCAACGGACCAACTCTGACACTCGGAGGATTTGATCATCTAACCACAGCCCTCGGCACCATCGTTCCCGTTTCCCGGTGAAAGAAGCAACTGAGAAGTCCGCTAAAGTCAGCCACCACAACCAGGAAGGCCCAGAGAGCGGAAGAGAAATCCCCTCGGACCCCGCGTGGCCGCTGCCGTGTTCCGAGCTGACTAAGCAGAACTTCAGCACAGTAAGACCGACCCGTTTTCACCTTAAAGTGGGTTTGATGGATGTCTCGAGGCTTTCACAGAATGATAAATTAATCCGAAATGTCAGTATTTAGCGTCAAATAGTCAGCCAACCCAAACTATTTGAATACATCCAGTATCTCTCCATTCCCCATATTTTATTTTATATTCACTAAGTGTTTTATATAATCACCCATATTCCATGCATCTCCTGTTTGTTTAAAGGTTCATGTCTAAGATCATATCATTGTAATAAACAGTTCATATATCTATATATATATGTTATAATCACAGATTGTGTCGTATGCTTTCTTTACGTAATGTCTGTCCAACCAAATGAGAACTTTCACGAAAGTAGCGAGATATGAGATTGATTATTAATTGATTATTAAATTGATTATTAATTTAACATACCAGGATCGTAAGATTTTAACAGTTTTCCTCCCTGACTGTAACTTAAAACAAGTTAAAATAAAGGAAGGTGGTGCCCTAAATTCGAGGTTTAAGGTTTATTTGAGACAGTGAGAACGTCTTATAAATCCTTATATTTGATGCATATATAAATGCCCAATAACGCTACAATGATCTCTGCTGTTAGTTCTCATCAGAACTCTGGCTGCAGCATTTTGGATCAACTGAAGGCTTTTCAGAGAATATGTGGGACAGCCCAATAATAAAGAATTACAGTAGTCCAATCCTGAAGTAACAAATGCATGGACTAGTTTTTCTGCATCACTCTGAGACAAGATGTTCCTGATTTTAACAATATTACGAAGATGAAAGAAGGCAGTCCTAGAAACCTGTTTTATATGCGAGTCAAATGATAAATTCTGGTCAAAAATAACTCCAAGGTTCCTCACTGTAGAACTAGAAGCCAAGGAAATACCATCTAGAGTAACTATATAGCTAGACAATTTCTCCCTGAAACGCTCAGGTCCAAAGATAACGACTTCAGTTTTGTCTGAATTTAGAAGCAGACAGTTCTGAGTCATCCAGGTCTTTATGTCTTTAAGACATGCTTGTAGTCTGACCAACCTATTGGGTTCATCTGGTTTTATAGATAAGTACAGCTGAGTATCATCAGCATAGCAATGGAAATTTATGCCATGCTGTCTAATAATGTTACCTAATGGAAGCATGTATAAAGTGAAAAGAATTGGTCCAAGCACAGAACCCTGAGGAACTCCATGACTTACTCTGGTGTGTGAGGAAGATTCTTCATTTACAAGAACAAACTGAAATCTATCAGATAAATATGACTTCAACCAGCCTAATGCAGTTCCTTTAATCCCAATAACATGTTCAAGTCTCTGTAATAAGATACTGTGATCGACCGTATCAAATGCAGCACTGAGATCCAACAGGACAAGCACAGACACAAGTCCGCTATTGTTGTGGAGAAATTAGAGTCGAATCCCGCGTTGGTCAGCCGTCCATTGGGGAGTTTATTGAACAAACCGTCACAGCAAAACGTGCATACAGAATGTACAAAATGTCCACCGTCTTCATTTTGTGACACCCCTTTTATACCGTTTTATCATAACAAGTGTACGTGGCCCTCTCTGGAGGCGCCTAGCTTTCGCAGTTTATCATAAACACGCTCATTCTAACTATCAACAATATTCTGAACCAGTCAACAAGGCACAGGATGTAACTAGGCCAGAAGTCATGAACAGGTCATGACATCCTTCTCCCACATAGTCCCCCCTGAAATCACTTATCAGTGATTTAATAAAGAAATAAACTAAAATGAAAGAAAATCATCCCACATAGTTAATTAAGAATTAATTAACATAATCAACACTAAATTATTCTAATAATTCTACAATATCAATCAACGCAACCATTTTGAATACATGAAAAGGGATATATATATGTGTGTACTTGAATCACATTAAATGATTAAATTAAATGAAACGATATTGATTTCAACAACAATACAAGTTTTACATTGCCATCACACTTGTCCACTGTTCGCAGTGCATAGGTGCGAAAAACCCACCGGCTGCTACTTTCGTAACTCATGTTCTTATCTTGGGAAAATTCACCTACGGCCCCCCCCACTGGCGACCGACCACTTTACCAAGGTCACACTCCGAACAGTTGACTGACACAATTGGCAATGGACATATCAGTGATCAGTTTTGATTGATAATACACATAAACTGAATACACCACCTTCAAATCAGTTAATCACCGTTTTGTATCAAGTACAATACATAAAATTATGGATTATCACACAACAATAGTAATAAAATGCAATGTAATGCAGCTCCTCCAGTCCCGTCCCATCTCCTGTACTCTGGTGCCGTCTGCTTCTGGCCGAACATCCGTCCGGCTGGGTCTGGAACTGCTAAGCTAACTCTGGGAGGAGAGGTCGCCAGTACGTCACTCCCAATCAAAGAGATCTTCAGCATCTCTTCTCCCTGTCAGACTATACTTGGTTCCACCCTCGAAGAAAGAAACTTGTGAACCGTCCGTTGATAACCTTCATTCGTTGACCCGCTCTCCCATGCGTTGGTCCTCAGACCTGGTCTCGCATGGTCATCCGCCTCCAGATTCCTTCCGCTGTTTGTTTGAACATCACTTGCAGCAAACACCTTCTCAGAATGGGCATAATGCAACACACCAATAGGGAAACCATCCTCACTATCAACAATATTGCTATTCCCGCCTTAACTGCCATCGCTCCCCCTTCTCCCAAAATCCCAAACAGACCAGTCCACCACCGTTCACCTCCACCAGCATCACACGTCAGCTCCTCTCTCCGTTCTCTGAACTCCTTCACGGCCGTTGTAAACGTTCTATCAGCTGCAGTGTTCCCGGGTATAAATGTACAACATTTTCCCCAAACATCTGGCACACACCATTTTCCCTTCTAATATCCATTCTAAAACTTGTCTGTTCTACCAAGCCATCCTACTCGTCTCATGTAGTTGTTCTCCAAAGCCTGCAAACCCTTCACTCGTGTAGCTAAGAATTCCCTGTTGGTTGTCTTATATGTAATTAGTCCATTCCCCATTTTGTTAAATATGATTCCCTGCAAACCAGCCTCAAATCCAGCTGCAATCTCCCTGTGTGCTTTGAGCTCAAAAGGAATCCCTCTCGGCTGCCCTATTGCATCCAAGTAAACGTGCTTATCCATGATGTAGTCACCACTAGACCTTTTAACTCTCCCTTTTTCCACATCCAAACCTCGCATCTCCTTTACCTTGTCATACACTAACACAACTGATGTGTTCCTCCTCACCAGTGCCCAAAAACCTATCTCCCTGTTGGGTAGCACATTTAACAAAACATCATCTCCACACATCCAGTAACTCTCAGCCACTGGGTGTGTCTGATCCCCAAAAAGATACAGAGTTAAAATGATCATTTCTATATTTTCACATTTTGATCCAAATAAATAAATCCCAATAAATCTTGTTTTCATTTAACAGTAGTACTACCTACGCGAGTTCCAAAAGCATTCAAACTCACCATCGTAATCTACTCTATAATCAGTGGGAGGCCCCTCCTGTGATGTACCCAGATTAAATTCAGCACAAGAAGACTCCAATTTGTGGCCCTTCCTTATTTTGAAAATAACTATGTAATTTATTTGGCCCAAACATCAATCTGCACTTAATACCACACATAGGAAACAATAACCGTTTATCCTTTTCCGATGTGAACCTACCTTCTCTGCATTCCCGTTGCTGGACCACTGCACAATCCCTGAAGGTGTGTGGCTCTGGAACAACAACAGGCAATGCCCCCGGAGCGTCTGCGCATATGAGACACTCCGTCGCTGATCATTGGTAACTTTCAGCAGTGCAGTTTCTGTGCTATGATGCACTCTGAATCCTGACTGAAACTCTTCAAACAGATTATTTCTGTGGAAATGATCACAAAGCTGAGCTCCAACTATTTTTTCAAGAACTTTAGACATAAAAGGGAGATTGGATATAGGTCTATAATGAGCACACCTCTGAATCAAGAGTAGGTTTTTTAAGTAAAGGTTTAATTACAGCAACCTTAAAAGTCTGAGGTACATATCCTGTCAACACAGACAGATTGATCAAATCCAATATGGAAGTGTCAATTAATGGGAAAACCTCCTTGAACAGTCTGGTTGGGATTGGGTCTAAAACACAAGTTGATGGTTTAGAAGAGACTATTGCTGTTGTTAGCTCAGAGAGATCAACTGGAAAGAAGCTGTCTGTGTCAGGGTCTGTGTTTTCTGTCCGTCTTGTGTGGTTTTTGTCTGTCTTTAAGTTTTATTTTTATGTTGGGTGATGCCTGCTGCTTCCAGCAGCATCCACAAGATGCCGCCTGTGACAGCACTCCTGAGGAATGCTGAGTCGCTAATCCTTCTCACCTGCGGCTGATGAAGAGGATGATTGCTGGCCTTCTTAAACAGCTGGCAGACGTCTCCTCCCCGCCTGAGTGTTAACTTCCCATGGTAACACAGTGTTCGGAGTTAGGTCCTCCTGTTGATCTCCTCGTTGCTGACTCTTCGTTGTCCTCCTTTTCAGACCCTCCTTGTGCCTCCTGCGTGTGCCGTCTGCCCCGGGAGCTCTGTGGGTGTTTCCCCCGTCGTCTGTCTGGATCTCGTTGTGTTCCCTCACGACGCTGCTGGTACCACCAGTCAGACGCCAGCCCTGTGCACTCGTTCCTCCTGTCCTCCTCGTACGGATTCCCCTCTGGACGCCACAGAACCTACCTACCGGTGTTCGGACCCGTCTGGAGCTGTAGTCCTTCGGATCAGTCGAGCAACTGCTCTGTCTCAACTTACCCAACCATTTGACGCCCAAGTAAGGACCCCTCCGTTGCTTAATTCCGCTCCCTCGACCACCTCCACTAACTCTCCCTCTGCCCACAGTGAGACGATCCCGTCGGCTGATCCAGTTCGTGTTTTTCCACTTCCCCTTTCCCGATCATCCAATAAACATATTTAACTGATTCTTGGTTCCCCTGAGTCGTGTTCTGCATGTGGGTTAGATCCCTTAAACCCACCATGACAGTCTGAATACAAATCAGTTTCTAAAGATACTTCTAAAGCTGCTGTACTTGATGATACATCACTGATAATAGTGGGAAGGACTCCATCAATCTTCTCTCTGATAGAAACAATTTTATTAATAAAGAAGCTCATGAAATCATCACTGCTGAGAGTAAAGGAATAACTGGCTCAGCAGAGCTCGGACTCTTAGTCAGACTGGCTACAGTGCTGAAAAGAAACCTGGGATTGTTCTTATTCTCTTCTATCAATGATGAATAATAAGCAGTTCTAGCTTTACGAAGGGCTTTCTTATACGTTATTAAACTATCTTTCCAGACTAATTGAGACTCTTCTAAATTAGAGGAACGCCACTGTCTCTCCAGCTTTCTTGCAGTCTGCTTTAAAGCACGCAGCTGTGAATTATACCAAGGAGACAACCTCTTCTGACTGATTACCTTCCTTTTCAGAGGGGCAACATTGTCCAGTGCTGTACGCATTGAAACTATAGTGCAGTCAACAAGAGAGTCAAGTGCTGCTGGAGTAAAGTCTAGGTAGTCGTCCTCTGTCATATCTGCACATGGCAGTGAAGAAAAGGATGATGGAATTAATTCTTTAAATCTGGTTACAGCATCCTCTGATAGACACCTTCTATATGTAAATTTCTTCTCAGAAACTGTATAGTCAAGTAATGTAAACTCAAAGGTTATCAGAAAATGGTCAGATAAGAGGGAACACTGTTAACTGTTCACTCTCAATGCCATAAGTCAGCACAAGATCAAGGGTGTGATTAAGGCAGTGAGTCGGTCTGTGAACACTAGAGAAAATCCAATAGAGTCTAATATAGAATTAAAGTTCATATTCAGGCTGTCATTTTCAACATCTACATGAATATTAAAGTCACCCACTACAATGACTTTATCTGTACTCAGCACTAACTGGGATAAAAACTCTGAGAATTCAGACAGAAACTCAGAATAAGGGCCAGGTGGACGATACACAACAACAAACACAAGAGGTTTCTGGGATTTCCACTTTGCGTGGGAAAGTGGGCTGGTATGAAAATCAAACCTACTAAGTCTAGAAGTATCTCAATAAGTAGAGGGAAATTAAGTGATAGAAAGTTTGTAATAGATGAAGAAAATATTCCAATAATTAGGGGGAAAAAGTTAAGGCAGTAGTTAGGCAGTAAAGAGTTTAGGCAGGTGTTACTAGGCAGACATGAATGATGGAGAGCGGGCAGTGCAGTTTTGGAAAGATGTGCTCAGGGACTGGATAGAATAGATAAATCTGGGCTTCCAGGAAAGTTGGGGAGGAAGTGGAAACCAAGAATGGCAGCTCAGGAGGCAGAAGCAACTCTTAAGCCCTATTCGGACGGGACTAGTTCAATGGGGGGACGTATGGTAATGTTGGTTAACCAGACGACGCCAGGGAGAAGAAATGACCAATTCAGACGGGACAAGAGATCCCTGTAATATTCATCTAACATGGGAGGAGTTGTTGGTTACGCACAACCGTGACATCCTGGATGCTATGCAGCTTTATTTCACTTCCGTAAACCCCATCTGTAAACAGACATGGCGCCGACCAGGTCGAAGCAAGCCAAAGTCCGAAATTGGATGCGTGCTTGCAAGCAGCGCTTCATCCAGAACCTCCATGTTTGCAAACAGACACACCTAATTGTTTCTCTCTTTAAAAGGATGTGATGACATATTCCATACTTATTACCGAAGGTCGCATTCGCACGGGATTAGTATTACCTATGGTAGATACTCCGGACCGTTTCACAGGAGGTAGAATTCTCGGCAAAGTTTACCAACATACTCCGCTATCTTTACTGACATGGCGCGTTCGGACGGGACTAGATTTCCCGGTTATTATTACTTTACCCCAGGTCCCCCCATTAAACTAGTCCCGTCCGAATAGGGCTTTAGACATACAGAGATTGTGGGTAATGTGCAGATAGGCCGGGGAGGCTTGGGGCTTGGCCCAGGCAAACCAGTGTGGAGTAGAGCAGGTCCCAAGGAGAAGAGAAAGCTAGTTGTTGTGCAGGTTCGTAGACAGGAGGAAATGTTATGGGGTGCAAAGGCAGTGGCTCAGGCTAAGCAGGGACAGTGGTTGAACTGGGAAGGAGTAGAAAAGAAAAAGCTTAGTTGGAAAGAGCTGTGGAGTATGGAGGAAAGGAGTATTAGATTTTTGATTGGGGCAACATATGATGTATTGCCAACTCCCCAGAACCTAAAACTCTGGGTAAATGGAGACCCGTTATGTTCGTTATGTTCAGGTACTGCAACTCTAAGGCAAAAATTGTCAGGTTGTAAGGTTAGTCTGTCACAAGGCCGGTATACATGGCGACATGACCAAGTCTTAAGAAGCTTAGCTGCAGGTATTGAAGATAAACAAAGGCAGGTAAACTTTGGAGGGTCCAAGGTGAAGAGAGTGGCAATTCAGTTTGTTCAAGAGGGGGAGAAAGTTAAAAAGACGATAAGGAGGCACGGCAGCTTGGAGGATGCTTGTGATTGGGAGATGCAGGTAGATTCAGGAAATAAGCTTGTTGTTCCCCAGGAAATAGCCTCTACAAATCTAAGGCCTGATATAGTCTTGTGGTCTAGGAGTAGAATGAGAGTCTATTTCATAGAGCTGACTGTTCCTTGGGAGGAATTAGTAGCAGAAGCATATGAAAGGAAAAAGCTTAGGTATGTGGAGTCGGGGGCAGAAGCAGAGCAGCGAGGATGGAAAGTTAGAATCTGTCCAGTGGAAGTAGGATGTAGAGGATTTGTTGCAAAGTCTGTTGTCTCATTGTTGAGGGAGCTGGGTGTAAGTGGACAGAGTGTGAGAAAAATAGTGAAGGAAGTGTCAGATGAGGCAGTAAAGTCCAGTCAGTGGATTTGGATTAGAAGAAGCAATAGCAGCTGGGGGCCCAGCAGGGGGAGCACTTAGGGTAAACAGACTTTTGGAAAAAGCAAAGAAGAAGTTCAAGATATTTAAGTGGAGGGTGTGGCCCATGTGAGCCTTTTGAAACCGGGCGGCCATTTTGGGTGAGTTGGCTTTGAGTGAGTTGTATGGCTTAGTTTTTTCTGGCATTATTAGTGACTGTAGGACTGTTTAGGTGAGTTTGTCGGCTGAATCTGCTAGTGTGTCTTGTAATGATGGCAAAACGAGGCTTCATGAACCAATGAGGCTTTCCAGCCCAAAGGTTCGCCAAAAGGTTCATTACCCGAAGCCTCATTGAAACGGTCTCTCTAGTGACACCTGCTGTGCTAAAGGAATATATGACAGACTAAATTAACCCTGAGTTAGAGCATCCTGCAATATAAAATAAACAATTGTTGTCACTGTGTCTCAATGAAAATAAATGTGTGAAAACTGCATATATGGAAGTATTATTGAGTGCTATGGTGTTGATCACTCAAATTAAATATATCAATGATGTACACTGACTACAGTGCTTATGGAACTAAAGTGCTTATGGGACCGGGAGTCAGGAATAAACTGCAACCGAGCAGTATGGGCAACAAGACAAATATAAGTTATTGGTTTTTATTTAAAGAAATGTGTGTCAATAACGTTGCGGTTTAATATGCCCAGAAGAAAAAAGAGCGACAACAACTACCGATAACTATGTTCTTCTCTCAAAAAAACACACCTGCACCGCGGGCTTTAGAAGAAAAAAAACCGCTACAGAGCGGAGTCAGGATGCAGCAGCTCAGTCAGAAGAGCAGTGAAATGCACGTGAGTCACTATTTGTCCTACTGTACTTTGTATTTTTTTTTCATATCATTTTTCATTTTCTCCCGTTCTAATCCAATGACTCGGGTCGCGGTGCTGATCTCCGCAATTTGAAGCCTTCAGTTCGTATTGATGATTAAAATGATTATTTTACAGTACAGTAGTTATTTGTAAAAAAATAAAGGTTACTACTTCACGGATTTCGCCTATTACGGGTTCTTTTTGGAACGTAACTCCCGCGAAAAACGAGGGTTCATATCCTATATAACTATTCTAACACTATTCTAATAATAATAGATGATATGACTGATATAATAACTGAACTTAACCACTAACTCTGATACAACCAACGCACACTCTACCTCTCAACAATACCAAACGCTAACTCAAAACCCTCGAAGTGCAGCAAGGTTCGAACCCTTTTTATGCGATAGTGACGCTCAAAATGAATCAGTGACGTGTACACTGAATCCGAGGCCTCGTTTGTCATCAGTCACGTGATTTTTATGGAAACGATACAAGCCTCGAACCAACGCTTCATCTGGCTCGCCCCTTTTTGCTCGACACATGCTCCGAGGCCTCGCTTCAAACGCCACATCACTAGTGTCTTGTCCTGCCTCCACCTCTGGCACCCTCTATACTTTCATTACCCCCTACCCGAACCAGGGTTTGAATCCCATTCCTACTTATCTTACCTCTTTTTTTTCTCCCCCTACCCGAACCAGGGTTTGCATCCCCACCCCGCTGTGACTGGGTACAGACAGGGTAAACAGACTTTTGGAAAACTTTTGGAAAAAGTCCTATCCAATTCAGTCCCTACCGCCTTCAGTCGTCGCATAAACAGCATGGCTGACACGAGCGACATGAGGGAGTCCAAAGAACCCATTGGCCCTCTGGATGGACAGTTTGAGTATAAAAATAACAAAGATGTGGTTTGCTCACACTGCAGGAAGGACTTTTCCTTTCACTGAAGCACCTCAAGCCTTTAAGTATCATCTTAATGCCAGGCATTCATTTGTTGGGGCTTCAGCTTCAGGTGTTCCGCCTGGCATGCGTCAGACCACCCTTACCGAACGCAGGGCATTAAGTAAGACAACATCTGAGAAGCTGACCGACACAATGGATAGCCCAGGACTGTAGATCTTAATGTTGTCGAGGACACGGGCATCGCAGAAGTTTTGAAAGTGGCAACTTTCGACACATTCTACAAGCCACCGTCGAGAGGCACGGTGCTTACAAAAACCAACAAACTCTATGACGCTAAAAAGAAAACGAAGGAAGAGGATTTGGCTTCAGCGGAATATGTTTCTTTGACAGGAAACCACTTGACCTCCGTGAGTAACAACAATTATCTGGGTGTGACGGCGCACCACATCACTAAAAACTGGGAACTTAACCGTAATGAAAACAGAAGAGCGTCATTTTGCAGAGGTGTGTGTTCAGAAAAGTTCCATTCACCTATCCTCAAAGAAAAAGAGCAATTAATAAGTTGCCAAAATTGTTCAGAATTAAATTTATCTTTTGAATTTCGCATTCATACATTTTTTTATGAATGACAAATCCATTTTTTAAAATAAAAAAATAAATGTTATATCCACTTCTTGTCATTTATCTTTCTTTTCTAACAACAATACACAGAAAATGTGAATTTTTCAGTCATATGTAGGAATGGGATTAATCAAAATTCATTCACAGCAACCCTATGATTAATTAGATTAAAATGTTTAATCGTTTGACAGCCCTACTAAATACACAAGATAGGGGAGTGGTAACAAAACAGGTGAATCTAATGAGGGCAGGGCAGATAATCAAACTGGAGGGAAAACACAGGGGCAGGAAGCAAGGTGGTCTGAAACAAAAAGAAAGAAAAGAAAGATGAAAGACAATAAAGATGAAAGAATGAAAGAAAAGAAAGATGAAAGACAATAAAGATGAAAGAATGAAAGAAAAGAAAGATGAAAGAATGAAAGAAAAAGAAGATGAAAGAATGAAAGAAAAAGAAGATGAAAGAATGAAAGAAAAGAAAGATGAAAGAATGAAAGAAAAGGAAGATGAAAGAATGAAAGAAAAGAAAGATGAAAGACAAAGATGAAAGAATGAAAGAAAAGAAAGATGAAAGACAAAGATGAAAGAATGAGAGAAAAGAAAGAATGAGAGAAAAGAAAGATGAAAGAATGAAAGAAAAGAAAGATGAAAGAATGAAAGAAAAGAAAGATGAAAGAATGAGAGAAAAGAAAGATGAAAGACAAAGATGAAAGAATGAGAGAAAAGAAAGAATGAAAGAAAAGAAAGATGAAAGACAAAGATGAAAGAACGAGAGAAAAGAAAGATAAAAGAATGAGAGAAAAGAAAGATGAAAGAATGAGAGAAAAGAAAGATGAAAGAATGAGAGAAAAGAAAGATGAAAGAATGAGAGAAAAGAAAGATGAAAGACAAAGATGAAAGAATGAGAGAAAAGAAAGATGAAAGAATGAAAGAAAAGAAAGATAAAAGAATGAGAGAAAAGAAAGATGAAAGAATGAGAGAAAAGAAAGATGAAAGAATGAGAGAAAAGAAAGATGAAAGAATGAGAGAAAAGAAAGATGAAAGAATGAAAGAAAAGAAAGATGAAAGAATGAGAGAAAAGAAAGATGAAAGAATGAGAGAAAAGAAAGATGAAAGAATGAGAGAAAAGAAAGATGAAAGAATGAGAGAAAAGAAAGATGAAAGAATGAGAGAAGATAGATGAAAGATGACGATGTTCTGGATCTAAAAGCCAAAAACAGAAAATGTGGAGCTGAAGAAGAAAACATTGGAGCTGGAACAACGGGTGAAGGAATAGCACTTTATGGGCTGAGAGAAGTTGACACCCCCCCACGTGAAAAAGTCAAACAGAGTGATCGGTTCGTGCTCCGTTTGTGCTGCTTTGGTTTCTGAGACATTAAAGATTATTTTTTAGGTTATCCAAAGGTCACCATCCCCCCATCTTGCTCCAAAACAAACCAGAGTGGTCTACTTTTTTAGTGCTGGTTTGTGCTGCTTTTGTCTCTGAGTGAGGTTTTACTTTCAGGTGATCACATGACTTCACTATATTGATCAGGGGGCAATGAACTTCATCTGCTGCAGGTTGGAGTCATTCTGTTTTGTTCCACTAAGTTCTTTTCCCCACTTCAGTCAGTGGGAAGTTGTCGGATATGTTGCTTACGCAGGAAAGAACACAAGGTAAGTTTAAAAATCTTTGTGCAAATAACAGTGACATTAGCCTGATTATGAAGTTAGATGCATTTTACGGAGTCAGTATTTTTTTATTTAGTTTATTGATGGTTGGCAAGGAAATTGGTGCATTACCGCCACCGGATGTCACTCAATGTGTTAATTTTGGATAACAAAATACTAAATACTTGCGTTTCCAACATCCGACAACTTCACACTGACTTAACTGGTGACAAGAAAGTGCTGGAACACAACCGACTCAGAACCAAAGCCGGCACCAGGTGAAATGAATGGTCTCCTAATTAGGTGAAGTCATGTGATCGCCTGAAAGTAAAACATAACTGTTATAATTGGCTTTGTTCTTAGACATTAGGAATGAAATAAGTCTCAGTACTTTTCCATATGACCTTAAGTGATGCAGGAGTAGACAGACAAAACAATCAGGAAAGTCTGGGAAACCAAGGGCAGATTGATGCACACACATTATTTGAATTCCTCAGAGACATTATTTGGGCTAGTACGATTCATATCCAATCACATTTGATCAACAAGGGATCCACCGTGAGACACTATGAGATATATATACGAGGTGTAACCGGGGATACGGGGCTCTGTCTGACGGATTCTTGCGAGGTCTGTCAGACTGAGACCAGCGCTGAAATACTGCACTTGTTGCCAGACCAATAAAGACTTCATTTTCACTTCAATTACTTCGGTCCGTTCTTGAGCCTCCTACTAAAAGAATCGTATCTAACATAACACTGACCGGTAAGCAGCACAAAAGAACGACGCTGAAGCTGGCAGACTCCGATTCGCCAATTAAAGGGGTGGGCATAAAGGGCCATTTCACTGCATTTTTCGCATTTTGATCGACCAAAACAAGGTCCTGTATGGAAACTACAATAGTTACACTGCTCAAATCTGGATGGAATTATTCCAAAGAGGTTGTAGATTCATTAAAACCTTGTTTGGGATTTGTGATACCTTTTTCCTGATTTGTGAAAATGCAGAACAGGGCCATTAACACTGTGTAGACAGTTTTTAATCTTATTATTACAATGGAAGGTTATCACATTCACAGACGGTCTAAAGGGCTGCAAGGCTAAGACAATGTTGAACAGTTGTTTTACAGACATCTAAGATAGTGTTAATAAAGGGATGAAGAAGGTCCTGTCTGCACTCAGATGGGAGGTAAGATGACTATGATGGGAGCAGGAGCAGACAAGCAGGGTCTGAAATGATAGCACATGTTAGTGGAAAGATTAATGAGATGACAGCAATAAATGTGTGATGCAGATTTCATCAAAGCATCCCATACAGAATAGGGCATATTAATGGTTGGACTATGGGATGTCTGATGCAGGCAACAATAAAGGCTCTGGAAGTGATTGAATCGGTGGCAGAGGTTGACCACGGGCAGATGGAAGAAAGGTGAGAGAAGTCATTGTTTCTAGATAAAAGAACATGAGAATAAAGTCAACAAGTGAAGAAGACTCTTGTAAGTAGTTAGTGACGTAAAATGCATGAACTTTTTCTTTTTCCTATGTGGTGAAAGACTCCTGTCTGGATCTCCTGATCCTCATGGAAATTAAAATGAACATGGAGAGGCGAGGACGTCTGTGAATTTTGGTACAAAGAAAGGTTTCACAAATTCTAAAGTGTGTTTGATATCATTTATATCATGTGATCAATGATTAAACCCATATTTAATCATTTTTCATACAGGTTCTGGTTTTGGATGGTCCAAATGAAAAGAAGAAAGAAAGCTCAGAGGAACTTTTTGAATTTTCAATGACCAAATAAAGTTTTCACAAATAATAAAATGTGTTTTAAAGACTCTGTACCCTCTTTAGAATAATTCCAGATTTGAGCTGTCTAACTAATGTAGTTTCCATACAGGACCCAGTTCAGGGTGATCAGAATGCAAAAAAAGCAGTGAAATGGCCCTGTTCTGAATTTTCACAAATCAGAAAAAGGTTTTACAAATCCCAAACAAGGTTTTAATTAACCTATAACCTCTTTAGAATTAATTTCCGAATCAGATGCCAACTTCAGCGTCGTCACAAAAGAATTAAAGTAAAACTAGATTTAGTTTATAGATTTGGAAAAATCTCAAAAATGATAGTTATCATGAAGTTATCAGATAGTATTTTGTTATCCAAATTTGTTTGGATATGTTATCCAAAAGCTGCACAAACGCCAGTTTTAACGGCACAAACGGAGCACTAAAAAAGTAGACCACTCTGGTTTGTTTTGGAGCAAAATGGGGGGGATGGTGACCTTTGGATGACCTAAAAAATAATCTTTAATATCTCAGAAACCAAAGCAGCACAAACGGAGCACGAACCGATCAATCTGACTTTTTCACGTGGGGGGGGGTGTCAGCTTTACTCAGCTCACTTTATGAGGTAGCTGAAAACTCCTCAGAAAATGGAAAAGAAAAAGGTGGAATATGTCTGCAGGGCCCGGGTTCCAGACACGGGGAGGGATGAAGTGGTGGACATCACACACAGACTCGGCCGTCTGAGGGCAGGGGAAAACCACGTCCAATCATAAGATTTACATCTCACATGGAAACAAGCAAGCTGCATTTGTGTGGAATCAAGGTTTCAGGTTCAAGGAGGATCTCACCGCCAGTGACAAAGCAGCGTGTCTTTGGCCTGTGGGGAAGAAGGCAAGAAAAGAAGGCCAGCATGCTTACTTCAGTGGGGTGTTAAAGAACTGCGTCCTGCTGAGCTGGAAACCTGAAAAAGAAGAGTCTGCATGCTGTTTTATTAAGTTGTTTAGGATTATCCTTTTACTAGGATAAGGGAAAGATATTGGTTTGAAAGGTTATAAAAACTACTAAACCTTAACAATTCTACTTAACCCATTTTTGGGTTTACACCAGAAGTTCAGTTTAATCATGCAAGATTCCAGATGCCGATAGAAATGTTTTACTTTTCAGATTGTTTTGCTGCTTTATGTCTCTTTCTATTTTTTTCAATTAATGCCAGGGTTATGAGAGATTATGAATATTTCTGGGAAAAAAAAAATCAATGGGGCAGTGAGATGTGGTTCTCCAATGGAAGTAATGGAGCAGCAGGGGTTGCCATTTTAAAAGATGAATTTAAAGGTCAGGTAATACGTAGCGAAAAAGATGCTTCAGGAAGATTAATTATCTTATATGTGAAATAGATCAGAAACAGTATAATGGTTAATATTTATGCCACCAATATTAAAGTTAGTAATCAGACTGTTCCAAAATGCTCAGATAAGACTATGTCAACTTAACTTAAAGTTCTCTCAAGCTAAAGTTTTGTGGGGAGGTATTTCAAAGCAATGTTTGATGATAATATGGATGGATGGCTTCCAAAAACCCAACAAAACAGACTGTGAGCTCAAGAATACATGTCTGCGATTGGGACCTGTGGATATGTGGTGAGAGAAGAACAAAAAACAGAAGATATATACTTGGTGCAACAGAAGTCTTTCCATGCAATCACGCATTGATTTTTGGCTTATTTCCAACGATCTTGTGGAGATGGTTTTTAAAAGGTCATAAAGGGATAGTCATTAAAACTGCTTTAAATCACCCTGGTACTCAAAAGATTGTTTCAGGTTATTGGAAACTGAACAACACTGAACTTGATAATCTAAAATTGGAAATTGGTGGCATCATGGGTAGTTTTTGGAGACAAGCATATGAAATTTGGCTATTAAAAAGGAAAGTTATTGGCAGAACAAAAGAGAGAAAATGAATGAAACATTATTCAAGCAACACTTAATAATTAAGGGCTCATTGGAACCGCCAACCTTCCAATAACCGGAAGGTTGGCGGTTCCATTCCCACTCTCAATCAAAATAGATTGGTGGACTGACAGCTGGAGGGGTGGCAGTCCACCTCCTTGTCATGGCCGAGGCGCCCTTGAGCAAGGCACCGTACCCACGTGCTCCCCGGGGGCTGTGATTGGCTGCCCACCGCTCCATGAGGGTGTGACCTGTGTGTGTCAGCAGCTGCCAGCCTGGATTGGGTCAAAGTTCACCTGATTGACATGAAAATAAAAATAATCTTAATCTTAATTTGCAAATTGGCATTCTACCATGGGTGATCTACAGTGGAAAAAAGTTAATAAAGTTATTCATATTTACTGAACTGAAGATTTTACTTCAAATGTATCCTGTGAAGGAAATACTTAAACGATTCAAGATAAATATTGATGTTTTTTGCCAGTCTAACCATTTCTTTTTTCACTGTGTTCACACCAAACAATTCTCATCACAAGTCAGAAAGTTTGATCTGTGGTAAATTGGGTATCAATATCCAGATGAATGTTTTTGATGTTAGGTTATATTTTGTATTGAATGGACTATCAAATGGTGTACATTACATTATTCAGCTTTCAATTATCCTTGGCAAATTTCATATTCACAAATGTAATGGTCTGGATCTTAACCCTGTTTTGGTCTTTTTGTTGTCTAAATGAAATCTTATTGCACCTCAATTGAAAATGTGAAGAACTAAAAAGCAACAAGTACTCTGAATGGGCCTCATGCAACAACCATTCGTACGCACAGATTTGTTCTTAAATTGTGCGTACGAGTGATTTAAGAGAATTTGCGCATTCACCAATCTTTTGGTATTTTACGTTTTTTTTTTTTTTTGTTTGTTTTTTTTTAACTTCCTTTTATTTAAGAAAAAAACATGTTTTACAATACATATTAAACGCCAGGGGACAAACGAGGTCATAATAAAATATTCAGGTGTTCACAGATGTCAACAGTCTTAATCGCTTTCTGGTTGTTTGAGTATTTAATGGAGGTCATGTACTGCCTGAGCTCACCGAGAAAGGCCAGAATATAAGGTTTTCTTTTCATGAATTTGCATTTATGGATATGAAATTTTGCCATTAAAATAATGAGGTTGATAATAAAAGTTATGTTGGCTTTTTCTTTGGTTTTGTTAATGTCGTGGAGCCCAAACAATACACTCCTCCAAGATAAAATAAACTCATGATCAATGTTGTTAGCGATGAAGTTACAAATATCACTCCACAGTCTTTGGACAATAGGGCAGTGCCAAAATAAATGGGTAACAGTTTCAGTCTGTAAAGAACAGAAAGTACATTTCACATCAATGTCTTTTTTGAATCTTTTAACAATGTGATCATTGGATGGATAAATCCTATGAATTAACTTAAAAGAAACTTCTCTGACTTTATTTGTTAACAGGTATCGGTTGGGTAAGAGCCAGATCTTCTTCCAGTTAGTGTGTTCCAAATATTTGTTCCAGTATGAGACCACGTATGGAACTGTGGTGTAATCCCTTTTAAACAGGAGTCTAATTAGTTTGTCGTTTTTACCATTACTGGTCAAACAAGCTTTACCTACTGGGGTGTCTGACAAGGACAACAGGGAGAAATGTTTGGTTTCCACTCTTGGTTGATATCTAAATAACATGCAAACACCAGAAGGGATTGCTCCAAAGACTTTAGCAAAATCTGCAGGTGATACAGGAATATTATATTCAGATAAAAACTCATTATAAGAATAGAGAAGACCATCCCTGTTGAATAATTGAGCCACATGAATAATGTTATTTTTAAACCAATACTCAATAAAAAGGGATTTGTGTTTAAACAGAATGTCCTTGTTGTTCCATATATAATAATTATGAGGTGAAAAATTATGCTTGAAAATAAGGGACCATGAGAGGAAGGCCTGTCGGTGGAATGCTGACAATTTTACTGGTATTTTTTCAATATTGTAGTTACATACTAAAAAAAAGTTTAGACCACCCATTTTTGACAGAATGTGAAAAGGAATAATATTCCAAATAGCATTAGGGTTCCTAAAAAATTGTTTCAACCAGTTAATTTAAAAGTGTTGTTTAAGGTACAGAAATCTAGATAATTGAGCCCACCATTTTCATAGTCGTTCATTAGAACAGATTTCTTCACGTGGTGTGTTCTGTTTTTCCACAGGAAGTTGAGAAGCAGTTTGTCAATCTGAGAGATACTTTTAGTGTCCACATAGAGAGATAAAGATGCATATATCAAGCGTGACATTCCTTCTGCCTTCGAAAGTAAAACTCTACCTCTAAGGGAAAGATCCCGTAAAAGCCACTGGTTTAACCTTTTTTGAGTTCTTTGAATTATAGGATTAAAATTCGATGAAGTTCTTTTTTGTTGGTCCTTGCTAATTGTGATACCTAAGTATACAATTTCATCTTTAACTGGGATTCCATAGATGGAAGGTTTTGAACAATTCTTAATGGATATAATCTCACATTTATTGATGTTGAGACTTAAACCAGAGGCCTTGGAAAACTCTTTTATGGTATTTATTGCAGTGCAGACTTGGTTTTCATCCCTAAGAAAGAGAGTGGTGTCATCTGCCAGTTGGGTGATGGTAAGTTCTCTGCCTATAATATTAATACCTTTCACCTCACTCGATTTGATGTGATCAGCCAAAAGCTGAGCCACAAGTAAAAACAGGTATGGTGAAGCAGGGCACCCTCGCCTAATGCCTCTAGATATATTGAATCTAGGGGACATGCCACCTGTTAGTTTAATTGAGCTGTTAGTTTTATGGTATAGACTTTTGATCGCTGAGGAAAAATAGTTGCCAAAGCCAAATTTCTTAAGGGATTGTAGAATGAATGGATGTTCGACGGTATCAAAAGCTTTGTAGAAATCTACAAACAGTATAAGTCCATGATTCTCTTATCATATCTGGATAATCCAATATGTCTAGGACTAGCCTGACATTATTCGCAATATGCCTCTTGTTCATAAAGCCTGATTGTGTTTCCTCTATGATAGAATCTAAAACTGATTTTAATCTTGTTGCCAATAAGTGAGCTAATATTTTGTAATCGTTATTTAGTTGGCATATCGGTCGCCAATTGTCTAGGAATAGATGGTCTTTTTTCGGTTTGGGTATTAAAACAGTAATTCCTTGGGTCAGTGTGGTGGGAAGAGATTCATTAGAAATACATTCTATAAAGACTTTATGTAAAAAGGGAGTCAGTTCCTCAATAAAAGATTTATAAAACTCAGCTGTTAGTCCATCAGACCCTGGAGATTTATTGTTTTTGAGATGATTAATAGCCTGCTGTACTTCTTGAGGAGATATAGGCCTGTCACAGGAATCTTTATCTGCTTCACCTATAATTTTAACTGATATTGGATTTAGAAAATTATCAGCAGCAGTTTGGCAGAATTTAGAACTATACAGGTCTTTATAAAAATTTGAGCAAAAGTCTGCAATTTTATGATAGTCTTCCATAACAACACCCTTAATACTTAACTTACTAATGTTATTGTTAGTAAAGTGATGTTTTTCAAGGTCAAAGAAGTAATGTGTATTTTTTTCCCCTTCTTCTAACCACTTAGAACGAGACCTGATAAAAGCACCCTTTGCTTTTTTGCGATATAATTCGTCAAGTCTAGATTGTGAGAATGCTAGCTCTTCTTTTTCTACCTCTGTTAAGGAGTCAGGGTCTTTGCTAGATAAGTTAGTTATACTTAAGACAGTTTTTAATTCTTCTGCTTTCCTGGCTTTGACAGCTTCAGCACCACTCTTTCTTAAAAATAGTCCTATCTCATATTTAAGGAGTTCCCAGTTAGTTCCAAAAGTGTTTTCCTTAATTGCTTTGGACCAATAAAAGGAGATTAAATCCCTTATCTTTTTTTTATTTTCAATATTTTGTAGTATAGAGCAGTTGAGTTTCCAGTAACTAGAATGAGTGACAGGAGTTGAACCATTGGAGAAATTAAAAGAAATGTATATAGCTTTATGGTCAGTCAACGGCGTTGGGCAGATGCGAACATCTATATTATTTTTGTCCAAACTGTCAGATATAAGCCAATAGTCCAAACGAGACTGTCTAGAGCCAGATTTATTACTCCAGGTGTATATTCTACTATTAGGGTTCTTCTGTCTCCATATATCAACTAGATTGAACCTTTCTATGAAGTCAGTTAGCTTAGAATCTGCTCTAGTTTGTTGAGAAGGGGGCATTTTGTCTAAAGAGTCATCCAAAATATTATTGAAATCCCCACCTAATATTAAAAATGCATTTGGGAATCTAATCAGCCAACTTGCAAGAATATGATCTAACGCTTGCATTAGAGTTTCATTTTCTTTTTTTGTGTTGTAACCATAAATATTGGAAATAATATAGATTGAATCATTATGTTTAATGGTTTGGCAAATGAAGTGACCGTTAGGATCACATTCTGTGATCAGAACATTACCTTTAAAACAGTTGTTTAATGTAGCAACCCCAGCAGAACGCTCTGTTCCATGGGAGAGCCAAATAGTGTTACCCCATTGTGATCTCCAGAAATTTATATTGTCCACAGTAGAGTGAGACTCTTGAAAGAAGAAAAAATCTGATTTGAACTGTTTTGCAAAAAGAAATAAAGCCTTTCTCTTAATGTTATTGTGTAACCCCCTGGCGTTTAGTGAAACAAGTGAGAACATGAATGAACAAACAAAAGGAACAATATGTAATAGGAAAAATGTAACCAAAACTTAAGAAAGTCTTGTGTTACAGAATAGTGTTGAAAAGTAACATAAAGCTATCGAGGTCAGCACCGTATTTTCTTTATAACTAAACATAGTAGTCTAAGCAAAACAAACAAAACAAAAAGTATTAATTGGGAAAACAACTTTACCTCTTTATATAAAAATAAACAAAACTTTATAAAAGTGCAAATTTCAATCAAAAGGTAGGTAAATAACTTAACAACAACAACAACAAAAGGACTGATCCCTTTTTAGACCAGTAGGCATATTACCTGATATTTAAGTGGAACAGGGAATGTCAAGGAACTTGAGAAATTGTGAACATCTCGTATATGACAATTAGACAACCCTGCTTTTTTAAGGACTGAGAAAAAGGCACTTATTCAAACCTAGGGATCTTAAATTTGACATATCAAGGGAGAATTTCTGACCCATTTATGTAGCCTTTACCTCCTACAAAGTAGGCTGTTTTCCCTTCATCCCGAGCTTTCTTTATAGAGGGCCACAGCTTTTGTCTGTTCTCTCTGTCCTCTTGAGTTAAGTCCTCTGCGAAGCGGAGGCCCTTATTCTGGAGAAAGGAGCTGCTTTTTGCCGCTTTCCAGACTGCATCCCTAAATCTTCGGGAGATGAATCTCATGATAACCCCTCGTGGTTTCATGTTATCCTGTCGAGGTTTTCCCACTCGGTGCGCAACATCTACAGCGTCAGCAAGCTTCACCTTTTCCTCCGGTAGAACCGCCTGGCATACGCTGATCACTCGTGCCCGTACATCCTCCTCCCTGGTTTCTGGCAAGCCATGTAGCCGCAGATTCCACCGCCGACTGTAGCGTTCCAATTCGGACACCCGGTTGGAAGTTTTTTGAGCATCGTTTTCTGTTCTTTCTACTCTTCTTTCGATGTGTATCACCTTTTCATCCAGTGCTTTAATTTCTCCACGGACAGACGCCATCATTTTTTCGAGGGTGTCGCTTCTGCTATTGATGAGTTCAGCCAGGGATTGAACAGCATCATCAGACCCGAGCGCATATTCTTTATGCGGCTGGATTAGGGTGGGTTTCTTCGAAAGTGGGGGCTTACTTGGAGTGACCGGTAAGAGTGGGAATTCGTCCTCACAGAGTGTCTGTAGGTTGCACTCCATACTGTTTTCATAGTCATGGTCACTAGCTTCGAAGCTAGCCTTAGCCTCCTTGCTGGATGTGCTATGTCGCTTTTGTCCGATTTTTTTCGACATTCTGATTGGGTTAGCCTTAGTTTTGCACTACACTTGGCTTGATAGGACACTGGTGGATTGTGCCAGCTATTTTAACAGAAGATAGACGGTCAAAATAAAACTTTGTATAAGTTTGGTGCTGAGAGCTCGATAACTTGGTACCGCTTACGCCGCCATCTTGCCGGAACCCCATTTTACGTTTTCTTTCAGGAACCAACAGAATTTACAGTGATCCAGACCTGTCGTAGCAGTTTCCTAAAATAGTCCGCTGTTATTCCAATCAAGTTTGCTTGACTAATGGATTTTATATTTAATTACATTGAAGAAAACATAAATAAATATATACATTATACCCCATAATTATGCTGACATTATTCTGTTTGACTTAAATTGTGCACTAATTGAAGGTTCATTTGAATCTGTAACGGGAAGCGCAGCGGCTGTCTTGCTACTTTTGGATGCCTTTAGCGCGTCAGGCTCTTGGAAGAGACCGTGTGGAGACAGACAAATGGCTGACATCGCGATTAAGATTCCCAAGCACTGTGCTGCTGCAAATCTGCAGCTTGCTAGAGCCACAACTCCAGAGAAAAACACGCCGATCAAACCCAATTCCACCACACGTCCAGGTCCTCACCAGCCTTGGATTTTTGGCCACTGGAACCTTTCAGAGGGAGATGGGAGACAGATCGGGGGTGTCCCAGTCCTCTGTTATACGCATCCAAACACCCGTGCTGTCGGGAGCGCGCTGAGCTGAAGGCCAGGTGGGTGTGTCTCGATACCTCGTTCAGACCTGCACTGTCAGGACCCTTAGTTGGAGACATGCACTGTGACGTCACCTGCACTGTGAGGACCCGAAGCGACAAGCGAGGAGCACGTATTTTTCGTTCCCCATTTGAACTGTGGAGACGACGAGGTGAGTAAAAGTCGAGTGAAAACAACTTTCTTTCATACGAAGAAACAGAAACAGTCTTTATTCACTGGAACGTTACGTTGCACACTATATACTCTAAAGTTATATTCATTTTAAAGAATCAGGTTTTTTTTTTAACTTTTGGCTAGTCTTCAGCGTTGTTATCGTATCGATAGTGCTCACTTGTATAATTTTGTTTGACTTATTACGACATTATTTGTCTCTTACAGATGCATATTTCAATAACTATATACTGTAAAGTTATATTAATTTTAAAGAATCAGGTTTTTTTTACTTTTGGCTAGTCTTTAGCGTTGTTATCGTAGCGATAGTGCTCACTTAAATGCGCCATTTATATATATATATATAATTTAGTTTTACTTATTACGACATTATTTGTCTCTTACAGATGCATATTTCAATAACAACCGCCGGCACTACGCCCAAAACCGAACGCTGCACGTCATGTTGCAAACTGTTTCACTGCCCTCTGTGCCTACAATTTAAACCAGCAAAAGCTGCAGAGCCACTTAGAGGCACATACAAAAGGTGGCATTTTATTTAAAGGTAAGCATAATGTATTTGTCTGTTTGTTTGTACTCATAAGTATTAGCCAACGCTACTAACTTCTGGCAGGTTGTGGTTTGGTTTGTAAAAGGGTAAAAGGAAAATGAAGGGAATGTAGGTTGCAGTGAAGAACATCTGACACCTCACTTTCTGTCTTTTAGAAACCTATCCCAGTCACTAAATCCTGGCAACTGGACAGAGAAAACTGGACTACAAATTCAGGTAAGAGTATAAAGTATGTATAATGCATGTATTCATATTAATAGTTGAGTACTCAGGAAGAAGAGCAGCAGGCAGAGGTCTCCAAGAGAGCCAGACTTGCTGATGTGGACACACCAGTGGAAGGCGTAAGCTTTTGCACAGTATCTATTGGTCAGATACTGTTGGTGTGGCAGCTATAGTACAGACATCTTTCTTTCTGTCTTTTCCATAGGACTCGGTTGAAGATCGCATTCTTCAAAATTGCAGACATGCAGCAGAGTGGGCTGAGGCCAACAAACCACTGTTGTCTGCCAGAGTGGACCTGCCTGACGTTCTGGGCATCGGGGAAGAGGAACAGGCAGAGGCTGCTCTACAGTATGGGAGGTTGTGGAACGAAGAACTGGACGAGGATGAAAGAGAAGCGATCCTGGAGCCTTTCAAAATGATATTTCACAATATTAACGACATGTTGATATTTTGTGAACAGGTAGTCGACAAAAACAAAGATTTTTTGTCATATTGTGAATGTTTGACTGAATAAACACTACAGAACATTTGATCATGTTGTGACTTGGTGTGTTTTTTATGTTTTCTCATTGATCCCTTAATAATTTGACTAAGATTATACTGTAGATATCAAGAGTTAGGGTACTATTTAGTGGTACTAAGGTGTTCCAGCAGCACAAGAACATAATTGGCATAGACATAGAACCAAACATGAAATTTATGGTGGTTAAGGATAAAAATACAGAATAATACAACAGAAAAACTAATTGAAACAAATATATATATATATAAAGAGCAGTGCGATAAAGTTAAAATGAAATCATAATGAAATAGCAGTGACTTACTCTATAGTACACAATAAAATGTACAGTATAGGCCTATGGCATCTTGTGAGATGTTGGCTTATAAATATGAGCCTAAGAGAAAATGTGTGCAGTGACCAAACAAAAGTTTACAATACAAATAAAAACAATAGACCGGGAATTGATAGATTTTATGTCGTACTGTTAACTAATTAATTAATTTGTGAGGACCTCTTGAAAAATATAGCGTTTAAAATCGTTTAAAAATACGTGCTTCCGATACACACGCTTTTATTTTGAAAGGCTTCGAATCAACTTCCGGTCCTCACAGTGCACTTCCGGTCCTCACAGTGCAGGTGACGGTCTGCAACAGGGTCCTGACAGTGCAGGTCTGCAGCCAGACTCTCTTGAATATTGCCATGAATGAGGGTCTCCACCTGAACCAGCACAGGCAGACCAGAAGGTGTGGTGCCAGAAGACCCCCCTCATGGACCACCCCATCAAAGAGCCATCATGATGAGGGAACAACTGATTGCACGGCTTTAGTTGCAGTCATCGAGCGCCTGCCCATGGTTTTCATATCAAACCATTTATTTTTTTATTTCGGTGACACGGTATTATCAGCACTCATAATAACTTCCCATTTCTTGGCTTTAGCAGGTCCCGTAATTCCACTGCTGACACTGCTAAAAATGACAGATTTTCCTTTCTGGATCTCTGAAAGCAGAACTTCAGTCTCAGAGCCCCTAAAGTTGTTCTTTTTGCGCCTTGATGCCATTCTCATGACTCAACACTTCCTGGCACAGCAGAGAGGAGTATTTAGTTTATGCTAACTATACGTTTAATAATGCTAGGTGCTAGCCAAGCTGGCTCTAGTTTAGCTTCCTGCCAAGCTTCTGGACGCGTGATTCGTTCACGGAGCAGGGTACGCGCACAGGGGGAAGGAGGGGGAGGGAGGAGCAGATTGCAGTTTGATAGACGGGATCAGAATCCAATCATCGTTAACGGTCCGTTCAGTATGATTGGATACTGTTTTTCCTAGATTGTACGTTCTAGAGGCCACTAAGGCCCAATCCCAATTCGATTTTCTACCCCTTCGCCTACCCCTCGCCCCTTCAAATGTAGGGGTAGGCGAAGGGCTAGGAATGTCACCCCTTCGAATTGGGACAGCGCTTCACACTCACGAACGTAATAAGTCCGCGCCGTCAGTTGTTACGTAACCAAAAGCGACAGCTTTAGCCAGAAGTAAACAAACATGACCGGTGCTGTGGTGTTCGCGCTGTCCTGGGCTATTCGGATATTTTTAGAAATATCTGCGTCGAATCGACGGAGTGCCATCAGGCGAAGGCGTCTTCGACATCTGGGAGCATTGCTGGATCTTGTTACGGTATGTAGAATAAGAAATTAATGCAAATAACGCTTGTGAGTGAGCAGCTGGTAGCTTCCAGAGCCGGCGTGTGAAAATGATTGTGTGTGTGTTTGAAAGTGCTTCTAACTGTACATTTGTGATATCGTGTAATATAGAAACAATTTGCTTGTCTCGTTGGATTTGCTGATTTATTGACTGGAGTAGTATCCTAACTTGGCTAACCTAGCTGAAAGCATAAGCTAACGTTTAGCCTTTGTTACTCGCCTCGTTCCGTTTGGGATAAACATGCAGCTCGTGCGTTTTTGAAGCGGTTTTCTTTGTACCAGGTTCAGATTTGATGACATAAATAAATGCACTGCCTTGTGTGTGCTATCAATGTGTTGGTTTGGGAGGATGAAAGCCTGATCTTTCCATGTTTTTCTTTCCAGCAGACGGGTCGTCCTACAAATTATTGCCCATTGGACCACAACATGTACCCCAATTTTTTTGTTATCCCTTGTATAATAAATCTCTTCATACCAATATCCGTTCCAGTCGTTAATATGATGTTGATGTGATAATCATGCTCACAAACCTTTTGTCCTTAATTTCTTTTATTAGGCTCACATTACAGACTGGTAAGGCAGCTTATTTTCAGAAATAACAGCTTAAAGTGTCTGCTGTAAAGTGTGTGGTGCAAATATGGACAATAAACAGTATGAATATAAACAGTATGAATATAAACGGGCAACAGTGCAATCATCAAGAACGAGATGACCGGAGCAGGAACAGCGAAGGGCACATCGGAGGTGCTGCATGGGCTCAGTGATGTTCTGGGGGAACAAGACACGACATGACATTATAGCATGTACTTTCATCCATTGTAAAAAAAATTAAAAAAGGTGTTTCAGAATGCGGTAGTGGTGGCTGTGTGTACAATAGGTGCATGGCGCATCAACTCACCGTAAAGTTTGTCTATCATGCGCTCAAACCGAGCTAAAAAGCGCTCCGTTTTCTGCTCGTGGCGCTTCTGCTCCTTCAGGCTCTCCTGTATCAGGTAATCCATTATGGGATTGGACTTCCTACTTCTTTTTGGGGATGGGGATGACTTTAGAAACAGATCTTCGTTTGGGGCGCTAAACCTGATCAGGCTCTTTGTGCTTGAGTCCCTGTGAATCAGTCACGTATATGAATACTTGTGATAATAGGTGGCGAAATGACGCTCATGTCACTCAAAAGGAACTTCTCTATGGTTAACCAACTACATTGCTTGTAAATACTCGTGTTACAATTTAAAAAACGACAACTCTTTCGCAGCACCTTCACATGCATTGACCGATTACTCCATGTAAAATAGCGACTTTTCCCATGTGCGTTTATAACAGAAAACAACTACACATTGCCACCACTTTAAACTCACACAATACACCAGTTATCACAACTTAAAACGATTAAAACAGTTAAATTATGGCAAAAAAATAGAAGAACTTACATTTGTGTGGTGAATTTTTAAAAAGACTCGCGATCTCCCGTTAGTCGCGTTGTACTCTGGGAAATATATCATACCCCTTCAAACGGAGTCTGCCTGGCCGAAGCCCTCCGTTTGAAGGGCTACAACGGAGGGGTAGGGCTAAGGGGAAGGGCTTTGGAAGAGTATTGGGACAACACTACCTCTTCACGTGAACGCGCAAAACGGAGGGGAAGGGGTAAGGGGTAGGGCCAAGGGGTGAATTGGGATTGGGCCTAAAACTTTTCATTTTTGTCAAAACTTTTAATTAATTGGTTGCAATGGGGGTGTGAAGAGTATTTCAAGCAATATGTAAAAAAATGTTCCAGAAAAAGATCCCCTACCCCACCTTTAAGAGCGTTTGTTGAATCTGATGTGGCGTGTTCGTAGGAGACCTTCGTACGAAAAAAGTAAGAGAAATTTAGAATAAAAATACGAAAATGTTCTTGCATGAGGCCCATTGTGTTGAAGGAACTGCACCCTACTGCATTTTGCATTTAAAAAAAGAAGAAAGACCTTTGCTAATGTTGTCCTCTGGCTTGTTCAATATTATCTGTAATATGGTTTCTACACCCATTGTTTATACCTATTGATTGATAAAGTTTTTAAGTAAAGAAAATGAACGGCTGGAAGATTTAGTGCGACTAACACTCCAGAGCAGAAGGGGGCAGCAAAACACTGTCAGGGTGGAAAACGAGCGCCGTAAAAGAAGAACATCCTCCGGGTGGCCAGACTCAACCATAGGACTCAAGCCTCCTGACAGAACGACGGATGTCATAAATTGACTTTTGTTTTTCCTCTAAGCAATAATACCGCCGAAGCGAGACAAACAGCGTGAGATGCCTCTGCCCGTGCAGGTGTTTAACTTTCAGGTAAGCCTGAATTCAGAAAACTGAGAGACCTTAGCAAGGTGTTGGGAAATGACATGAAGACAGACATTTGGACAGCAGTGTCCAAGCTAAAAACACCATGTCAGGTATTCCTTGTCATTATCAGCATGTAAGCAGAATGCAGAATTAAGTGATTTTTCTAAGGTTCTGTCTGGCGATTCCCAAGTGAAAGAAAGCAAAGTGAAGAAAACGACGCAATTCCTGTTTTTGCTTTGAATAATGCCGAAATCAGAATGACCCTTAAAATGTCTTGAAATCTCTTCAGTTCTTGTCCATTTTCTGGCAGCCTAGCTGTCTTAAGTTGGACACTTTAGTGAATTTGGGTAGGAAGGCTAACAACTGAAGGCCTCCACTTGCTAACAACAATAGCACTGCTTCTGTAGCTAATGCTAAGTAGCAACAGGGACAAAGCATCGAGTGATGATAGAAGTTTTATTGAGAAAGGCAGTGAGGTGGATTCTTAGAGCAGTGAAAAACTATGTGTGTCTGCTGTGTGGTTATCATTGTAACCTGAGCTTAACCGAAGCTGGAGTTAACTTAACTCCATGTTGATAACTGTTTGTCATCCGTTAGCTTATTAGCATTAGCATTAGTAAATATATATATATATATATATATATACACACACACACACACACACAAAGAGAGAGAAGTACCTTTGATTTTTTTCTGAAATGACTAAATATTGTAAAAATATGTAGTTTTTTTAGTCTTGTACTTGTACTGTAAGCTGCATTTGTCCTGGTGACCCTGACAGTGGAGCTAAAGCTGCATCTTAGCTAACACCTCAGGAATGGCTCATTACTTGCTCGTTTTGCTCAAACTGAGGTTTCCTTTTTTGTTTATCGGGTATATGTTATTTCTTCAACTATCCTTGGAGACATTCCAGTGGAACACAAAAGAGGTAAATCTGTGTTTCTGGTGTTTCTCTCCAGGGCTCTGTGGAGCCCATGCAGATTGATGCAGACCCTCAAGAGGACCAGCAGAATGCTCCTGACATCAACTATATAGTGGAGAACCCAACACTGGTAATGACCTCACAACTTGCCCTCCTTTATTGTAATACTAATCTTAAATATGGCATACAGCATAACTGTTCACATAGAGCAGGGCTTGAAATGTGGTGTGGGATTGCAGGTATCGTGCATAATTTCACAGAATGGCACAAATGTACAATTTATAAACACACATTTCCAGTGATGGCATTTGTCTCTTGTAAGTTTGTGTCCATACGACCCACCAGGAGAGACACTGACACTGCTCACTGTCTGTGACCTCATCAGCTCAGTTGTTGCCAGGCAACAAACGCAACACTACAATGCATTCATGGGGATTTCTGCCGTCTCTGCTACACTTCCAGCCTTTCAACCGTTTGTGAACTGCTTCCCAGGAAAAAATAAGAAGTTGGATTTATTCATGTAAAGGATGCATCCAACTCCTCTGCCTCCCTCATCAGTAAACTCAAAGCACCATCTGGGTCTCCTCACCTCCAACTATACATGCTGTTGAACAGCAACCTGTCATAGGTCCAACTTTCTGAGGAGGTGGAAGGTGAGCCACATGCAGGTGATGCATCAATGCCAGAACTCAGTATGTGGCAGTTTACATCAACTTCTATGTGGAGACGATACACACCAAGACTGTGAGCTGCTTCCCCAGTAACAAACCCTGATCAGCAGTTATCTGGAAAAGCTACTTAACATCCAAAAAGTCCTTCAAAGCGGGAGACGGGGAGTTACTTTGGACTGTTTAAAAACAGCTGGAAAAAAGACAGAGAACAAGGAGGAGTACAGCAGCTAGAACACAAGCTGCAGCAGAATGTGGTCAGAGATGTGGTCAGGGATGGGAAAGATCTCAGGCTGCAAGGTGGGCAATGATCTGCTCGACCCTGCCTCCATCAGGCAAGGCAATTTTATTTGTAGAGCACAATTCGTACACAAGGTGTGCTTTACAGCTACATAAAATCACAAGAAGGCAATAAAATCTATTCTCTCAGCCTCACCAACTTCTCCCCCCACATCAGGACACACTGAAGGCTCCAGCATGGTTGCCGCGTCGGCTCGTGCGAGCGGTGTTGATGACGTCACGGTTTCGTGCCGGCTATTTATAGTGGCGCTAGTCGAAGCGCCAGTAGTTGCAATTTTGTCCGTCACAGAGGTGTCGCTGCTACGTGAAGGTTACTACTCTACAACCACGAAAGGCAAGAAGAAAACGATGTCACTGTCATCAACGATGTCACTGTCATCAATGATCATCAATATGTGTGTTCTCACCATCATAGTCTGATGTAGTACTTAGAATATTGCTATAGGACGTTTAAGGGTACTGTGTTACCCTTTGTTTGTTTGTTATGAAATAATAATGCTTCAGTGGACACACTTGGGAATTATCGTTACCTTTCAGGATGCAACAACAATAACTAATAATAATAGATCAGTTTTATATAGCGCTAATACTCAACGCCGCTGCCAGTGAATGAAACGACAGCAAATTCCTAATGACATCATTAATTTACAAATGATACATGAAACGTCATTTTGACATCACAGGCCAGCTGCGCCGTGAGCAACACGTCAACTGTAAATCCA
Organism: Odontesthes bonariensis; assembly: GCF_027942865.1. Classification (NCBI taxonomy): domain Eukaryota; kingdom Metazoa; phylum Chordata; class Actinopteri; order Atheriniformes; family Atherinopsidae; genus Odontesthes; species Odontesthes bonariensis. Next base: position 33,546,562 of record NC_134526.1, read on the forward strand.
GCCCCCCTCTGCCCCCCCACCGAGGCTTTTCAGAGAATCTGTGGGACAGCTCAATAATAAAGAATTACAGCAGTCCAATCCTGAAGTAACAGATGCATGGAGCAGTTTTTCTGCATCACATGGACACAGGATCAGGATGTTTCCCATCACCGATAAGCAACCGCACCACAGCAGACCTGAACAGACTATCTGAATGTTAAGCTAACATTTGAGTGGCTAAGTTTTGACAATGTTTTGACGATGTCGACTGAATGTGTCTGTCCACGTTTCTAGGACCTGGAGCAGTATGCAACCAGCTACAGTGGACTGATGCGCATTGAGAGGCTTCAGTTCATTGCTGAGCACTGCCCTCAGCTCCGGGTGGAGGCTCTGAAGATGGCCCTCACCTTCGTCCAAAGGACCTTTAATGTTGATGCGTATGAAGAGATCCACCGGAAACTCACAGAAGCCACACGGTATCACAGTTAACTTTTAAAAGTTTCACTGGGCATAGTGAGCCATATTATGGGCCATTCATAGATTATATTTACTGTGCAGAAATTACTCATAATTCAAGTTCTGTTTTCCATGTTGGTGGTTAGAGTGGTTTAATCTTTAAAATGTATGAAATAAATCCCAACAAAATCTAATGATGGAAAGCATTTCCTGATCCATTCACTGCAGTGGGTCATAAAAGTGGTCTCACAGCAACAGTTTTTATCATTTGCAAAGCAGGTGAATCAACCCAATGAAATGTTTTAGTTCATAAAACATCATTACATTAATAGTTCTGAAAAACCACTTCAATTGAACCGAGCCTACAGTTCAGTTCAATTAACTTTATTTATATAGCGCCAAATTACAACAAAAGTCATCTCAAGGAGCTAAAATAATACAGTCCAATTCAAGCCAATTGGAGTTCAGTTCATTGTAATCATAATCCAATGAAATCCAATTAATTATTTACAAAATAATCCAATTCATTAAATTAGATTTAATTTTATAGATGGTTCTTTTCGCTTGTTCTCCCTTTAACTGTCTAGCCAATAACGTCTGTGGTTTGTCACCAAGCTCAAAATGTCTCTGTTTAGGTTTTAGAAGTGTGTTGCCAGTTTGTTCCCCTAGAATGGAGTTGTATTCATATTTTAATTTAAGGATGTTATCCTAATCCGTTTGGAGCAAAGAGGTTTTATTAACCTGTTCTGCAGCTAGCAATTCCTACTCAATCATGTCCAACCTGCCTCGCTTGGTTCTTTTCAATGTTGCTTCATAAGAAATAATTTGACCCCAATATATACTTTGAGTGCTTCCCACAGTATGGAATCAGTCACCTCCCCATTGTCATTGATTACGAGGAACTGCGAAATGTGCGATGTGATGTATTCCTTAAATGCCTCAACTGTTTGCAAAAAAGGGTTAAATCGCCAACTATAGGCCTGCCAAGGAAGAGACAGTTGAAGTTTAAGGGTGACTGGACTGTGGTCTGATATTATTATGTTGTGGTATTTAGTGTGATCAATATTTGAGATTAATCTAGAATCAACTAAGAAGTGATGAATTTGTGTGTATGATCTGTGTACATGAGAGTAGAAGGAATAATCGTGATCAGATCGGTGTTATCTCCAAATATCCACCACCTTCTTTGACTTCATCAAATTGTTAAGAGTTTGTACAGTAAGGATTTTTGGTGGGGGAGCGGAGGAGAACCTATCCAGATATGGATCCAGATAACAATTGAAGTCACCCCCAATCAATATATGACTTGAATCATCATCCAGGATCAGATCAAACGCTTTGCGAAGAAAAGCTGGGTCATCTGTGTTTGGTCCGTAGATATCTACCTGTATAAAGGGAAATAAATTGATATAAACAGATAGAATTATAAACCTGCCATTTGAATCTGTAATGGAAGAAAAAAACAAAGGGTACAGATTCACGGAAAAGAATGGCAACGCCTCTAGCCTTGGATGTAAAAGGTGACTGGTAGAAAACTCAGTTAACTTGATTTCACAGGTCTATGCTGAGTGGCTTTAACGTGCGTAACATTCTTACAAGAATATTACGTCAGATTTCAATGACTTCAAATGTGCAGACAATTTACCTCACTTAATTGGGTGGCCTAAACCACGGACATTACAAGAAACCAAGGATATAGAATCAAGCATGTTATTCATTTGTGATACCTTGAAGGAGCGACAAGATTAAAGTGTTAGTTCGCCATTTTGCACATTAAGCCCTGTTTGGGGGTATTCTGGGATGAGTTAGAGATGTTCTGATCACAATTTGGACATTTGGTGCTGAACGGAGCATTTAGGTATCCACTGCGGCAGCCCCCCCACCTTTGCATTGAGTCAATGACCACTCAAGCAAACAATCATAAAACGGCATTAAACTTTCGTTTGCAGAGACATGAAACTCACCGTGTGGTCTGTGGTGGACAGCGATACGTTGGCTCGAAAATCACCGCGAAATACGCTTCCAGAGAAGTTATATTACCATTATTGTCCGTCTTCATTGATTTGTATTGGTTTGACTAGTATTACTCCGCGCGCTGTATATCGCTGGATGTCTTGCTGCTGCTATTCAACGGTGTCTGGAAAAATAGGTCCACCAAATGCTAAAACAACTGTTAGAAGGCACATTTCGCTGCGATTTTCGGGTCAATTTATCGCTGTCCACCACTGACCACACGGTGAGTTCCATCTCTTTTCAAACGAAAGTTTAATGCCGTTTTATGATTGTTTGCTTGAGTGGTCATTGACTCAATGCAAAGGTGGGGGGGCTGCAGCAGTGGATACCTAAATGCTCCGTTCAGCACCAAATGTCCAAATTGTGATCAGAACATCTATAATTCACCCCAGACTACCTAAAAACAGGGCTTAATGTGCAAAATGGCAAACTAACCCTTTAAACGATAAGCAACAGAAAGGTAACAACATTGTAATAAAACATAAAGTCAACATTAAGTTTGGCAGCCAGCAACAAACAAACAAACAAACAAACAAAAAGTAAACACTTAAATACATGAACAGAACCCCAACCAGTGCTTCCCCAAACGAAGCAAAGTTACCTTCATCCACATCAGGGACCACCGGGGAAAGAAAAGAAAAAAAACCTCCAGCTCACAGCCCCTCTATGGCACACACCTTACAGAACAGGTTAAGCATACGAGGAAAAAAATGCCACAATAAAAGTTCCTTCAGTAGAAGCTTAGACTCTGCACTATCAAAATAAAGCCTTTCAAAGTTTTTGGTGGACAAAGTTCTTTGCTCTACCGGGTTGTTGAATACCTTCACTTGATTCTGGTAATGAACATGGAGCCTGGCCGGGAAACGCAGCGAGTGGCGAATCTCCTTCTCCCTCAGCAGCTGAAGCACCTCGCGGAAGCTCCACTGTTGCTCCATCACCTCCGCAGTGAAAGATCAAAATACTTTGACCTCCATAATCCATTGACCACTGTTTCCCGAGCCGCAGAATCTTTTCTTTATCCTGTGCGAGGTGTATCAGGTCTGGAGCCCTCCGGTGGCTTGGGCTGTTGTGTGCGGCGCACCCGATCCATGACTACCGGCTTGGTAAAGCTTGGGAATTCCATTGGAAAGGAACTCTGTCGGCCTCCCTGTCTCTTCGCCTTCGGGAACGCCGACTATCTTTGTTGTTGCGCCTGGATCTCGCTTTTTGTTTTCCTGTTGCAGCTTGGCGACTGAAGTTTCCACAGCATGAATGCGCTGTTCATGGTCATAAACATGTCTATTCTGTCCGCATGTCGCAGCGCCCCCTGCCCAGAATAGTTGAAGCTGTTATAACTGCAAAGGGTGGGCTGAGATCATATTAAGAATGGGGATGTCACTTTAGTTCATAAGCGTGTAGAGACAGATGAGAAAATACTATATGGGAAAAAGTCATATCACGATATTTTTTTTTTTTACATCAGTCGATATCGATATATATCACAATTATAAAACAAATCACTATTTTGTGAATTTTAAATGTTCCCTGTTACTCTTAATTGAGATTTGATGATATCAGAAGGTTAATTTTTAATGAAATATTTATTTCTGTCAAAGTTGAACATGACATGTGACACTATACAACTGTTTCAGATAAATACAGAACAGGTATTTTAAATAAAAATCCTGTATCTGACGGCTCACCCGTTTGCCCTCCAGCAGCGGTGGTCTCTTGCTGTTCGGGGGCTCTCAGCTGATGAACACATCCCTCACACACGCAGTAAACTCACTCAGCTGTTTGTATCAGAAACACAGGAAACATGTTGCTCTGCACTCGCTTCAGTGAGGAGGGGCCGCTCTCTTTATTAAACATTGACCAGGAATACAACTACGACGCATGTATGCGTGTAAAGATCGTCTATAGTGACAGACATCGCACTCTAACATCAACTAATCAAACAAAGTTATCATTCTCTGAGCTCAACGGGTGGCGTTGCTTCAGCTGATGAAACGCTTCAAAAAGACTTAAAAAAAAACAAAATACCTCCACACCACCGAACTTTTATATGTGTATATATATATATATATATATATATGTATATATGTATTGAGGCGGTTGCGTTCAACTACTGGCCAATAACTTGCCGATTTATTGGCAAGTTATTGCTTTGTTATCAAAGTAATAGATGTTATATCCTCTTGGCACTGCCCTTTTGTTGCATAAATGAGTAAATATGTATGAATTGGATTATTTTTAAATTAATTATGATTACAATGAATTGAACTCCAATTGGCTTGAATTGGACTTTATTATTTAAGTGCCTTGAGATGACATTTGTTGTAATTTGGCGCTATACAAATAAAGTGAATTGAATTGAATGCCCAGGCAGCAGACTCTGAACAGATGGATAGTATTACCTTCAGTAAACCCGAACAAACTGGGACCTTCTTACACATGGTCTGAGAACAGGTTTTGGTAACCCATAAATACCACTGACCCCCACCCTACCACCCTAACCCAAGAAGCCATCAAATCCTTACAGAATTATGAATTGACTGATTCAACTTCTTTGAATACTGTGAGTGGAGATCTGTGGATAAGTGTTGGAGTCCATCCATCCATCCATCCATCCATCCATCCATTATCTTCCGCTGCTCCGGGGATCGGGTCGCGGGGGCAGCAGCTTGAGCAGAGAGACCCAGATGTCCCTGTCCCCGGCCACTTCCTCCAGCTCTTCTGGGGGGACCCCGAGGCGTTCCCAGGCCAGCCGAGAAACATAGTCTCTCCAACGTGTCCTGGGTCTTCCCCGGGGCCTCCTCCCAGTGGGACGGGCCCGGAACACCTCACCGGGGAGGCGTCCAGGAGGCATTCTCACCAGATGCCCGAGCCACCTCATCTGACTCCTCTCGATGCGGAGGAGCAGCGGTTCTACTCCGAGCCCCTCCCGGATGACCGAGCTTCTCACCCTATCTCTAAGGGAGAGCCCAGACACCCTGCGGAGGAAACTCATTTCGGCCGCTTGTATTCGCGATCTCGTTCTTTCGGTCACTACCCACAGCTCGTGACCATAGGTGAGGGTAGGAACATAGATTGACCGGTAAATGGAGAGCTTGGCCTTCTGGCTCAGCTCCTTCTTCACCACGACGGGCCGGTGCAGAGCCCGCATCACTGCAGACGCCGCACCGATCCGTCTGTCAATCTCCTGCTCCATTCGTCCCTCACTCGTAAACAAGACCCTGAGATACTTGAACTCCTCCACTTGGGGAAGGATCTCATTCCCGACCCGGAGAGAGCATTCTACCCTTTTCCGGCCGAAGACCATGGTCTCGGATTTGGAGCTGCTGATTCTCATCCCAGCCGCTTCACACTCGGCTGCGAACCGCTCCAGCGAGAGCTGGACCCGATTCTGAGGTCGCCAAACCAGACCCCCTCAACGCCCTGGCTGCGCCTAGAAATTCTGTCCATAAAAATTATGAACAGAATCGGTGACAAAGGGCAGCCCTGACGGAGTCCAACCCTCACAGGAGACATGTCCGACTTACTGCCGGCAATGCGGACCAAACTTTGACACCGGTCATACAAGAATTCCCGAGGGACACGGTCGAACGCCTTCTCCAAGTCCACAAAACACCGGATGGTGGACCAGAATCTCCTCGAGGCCGTCCGGAAGTCGTTCTCCATGGCCTCCCCGAACTCCTCCCAAGCCCGAGTTTTTGCCTCAGCAACCGCCGAGGCTGCGTTCCGCTTGGCCTGTCGGTACCCATCAGCTGCTTCCAGAGTCCCACTGGCCAAAAAGGCCCGATAGGACTCTTTCTTCAGCTTGACGGCTTCCCTCACCACTGGGGTCCACCAGCGGGTTCGGGGATTGCCGCCACGACAGGCACCGACCACCTTACGGCCACAGCTCTGGTCGGCCGCCTCAACAATGGAGGCACGGAACATGGCCCATTCGGGCTCAATGTCCCCCACCTCCCCCGGGACATGGTTGAAGCTCTGCCGGAGGCGAAAGTTGAAACTCCTCCTTACAGGGGATTCCGCCAGCCGTTCCCAACAGACCCTCACAGTACGTTTGGGCCTGCCAGGTCTGACCGGCTTCCTCCCCCACCAGCGGAGCCAACTCACCACCAGGTGGTGATCAGTTGACAGCTCCGCCCCTCTCTTCACCCGAGTGTCCAGGACATACGGCCGCAAGTCCGACGATACCACCACAAAGTCGATCATCGAGCTGCGGCCTAGGGTGTCCTGGTGCCAAGTGCACATATGGACACCCTTATGCCTGAACATGGTGTTCGTTATGGACAGTCCGTGACGAGCACAGAAGTCCAACAACAAAACAACACTCTGATTCAGATCGGGGGGGCCGTTCCTCCCAATCACGCCCCTCCAGGTCTCACTGTCATTGCCCAGGTGAGCATTGAAGTCCCCCAGCAGGACGAGGGAGTCTCACGGAGGAGCACTCTCTAGTGCCTCCTCCAGGGACTCCAAAAAGGGTGGGTACTCTGAACTGCCGTTCGGTGCATAAGCACAAACAACAGTCAGGACCCGTCCCCCCACCCTAAGGCAGAGGGAGGCTACCCTCTCGTCTACCGGGGTGAACCCCAATGTACAGGCGCACAGCCGGGGGGCAATAAGTATGCCCACACCTGCTCTACGCCTCTCACCACGGGCAACTCCAGAGTGGAAGAGAGTCCAACCCCTCTCGAGGAGGCTGGTTCCGGAGCCCAAGCCATGCGTCGAGGTGAGTCCAACTATATCTAGCCGGAACCGCTCAGCCTCGCGCACCAGCTCAGGCTCCTTCCCCAGCAGAGAGGTGACGTTCCACGTCCCAAGAGCCAGCTTCAGTAGCCGAGGATCAGACCGCCAAGGTCCCTGCCTTCGGCTGCCGCCCAGCTCACACTGCACCCGACCCCCATGGCCCCTCCCACGGGTGGTGAGCCTGTCGGAAGGGGGACCCTTGTCGTTTCTTCGGGCTGTGCCCGACCGAGCCCCAGTAGTTGGCACTGGTTGGTGCTGGTTCCTCCAGTTTACGTAGAACGTCTTAGCTGTCTAACTTCAGCTTTCTTAGGCTGAGGGTGGTGAAGAGATCCTCAGCAATGTGTGGCTGGTTAAGGTTGCTAATACTTAGTGATCAGTCTTAGTCTAACTCCTAAACAACAAGTTCACAAGGTTTAAAGGACATTTATAGCGGAGGGGATCTTAAAAACAATGAGTGCTCAATGTTTAGAAGTCAAACAAGAGTCCTCAAAACATTGTTCCACGAGCCACAGCAGCATTGCTGAATGGAAAAAAAACAACAAAATAAGCAGATTCAGCTTTATGTTTATGTATTTTACACTTTTATCCAAAGCGACTTGCACTCGTATCCCAGGTAGGCAGGTAGGGTAAGGGGGTCTTGCCTAAGAACCCATACTGGAGGAAGTACCTTTCATGCAGGGAGGGAGGTGGTCTCCCACATGGAAGGCAGCAATCTCAGCACTACACCGTCCAGCTTCAGCTTTGTCAGTCAGAATTCTGGCTCTTTTATCTGCCCGTGTTCTCATGTCTGGTGTAGAATTGCAATCCATTTCACTGTCCTAATGAGGCATGCATTCATTGCTTCTCTCCCCACTGGAACAGTAGAATATTCATTTCAATTCATTTTTATTTCTATAGCGCCAAATACAACAAATGTCATCTCAAGGCACTTAGATAGTAAGTCCAATTCAAGCCAATTGGAATTCAATTAATTAATAATAATCATAATTCATAAAATAATCCAATTCGTTCATATAGAGCCAATTCAAAAACAATTTCCTAGCTAAGAAAACCAACAGATTGCACTGAAAACTTTTTGTTTTTCGGTCCAATCTCCCGGCCTGAGCGTGCCTGAGGTGACTGTGGAGAGAAACGACTCCCTTTTAACAGGAAGAAACCTCTGGCAGAACCAGACTCAGGAAGTAATCCAATCCTGAAGTAACAAATGCATGGAGCAGTTTTTCTGCATCACTCTGAGACAAGATGTTCCTGATTTTAACAATATTACGAAGATGAAAGAAGGCAGTCCTAGAAACCTTGTTTTATATGCGAGTCAAATGATAAGTTCTGGTCAAAAATAACTCCAAGGTTCCTCACTGTAGAACTAGAAGCCAAGGAAATACCATCTAGAGTAACTATATAGCTAGACAATTTCTCCCTGAAACGCTCAGGTCCAAAGATAACAACTTCAGTTTTGTCTGAATTTAGAAGCAGACAGTTCTGAGTCATCCAGGTCTTTATGTCTTTAAGACATGCTTGTAGTCTGACCAACCTATTGGGTTCATCTGGTTTTATAGATAAGTACAGCTGAGTATCATCAGCATAGCAATGGAAATTTATGCCATGCTGTCTAATAATGTTACCTAATGGAAGCATGTATAAAGTGAAAAGAATCGGTCCAAGCACAGAACCCTGAGGAACTCCATGACTTACTCTGGTGTGTGAGGAAGATTCTTCATTTACAAGAACAAACTGAAATCTATCAGATAAATATGACTTAAACCAGCCTAATGCAGTTCCTTTAATCCCAATAACATGTTCAAGTCTGTGTAATAAGATACTGTGATCGACCGTATCAAATGCAGCACTGAGATCCAACAGGACAAGCACAGACACAAGTCCACTATCAGAGGCTAAGAGGAGATCATTGGTAACTTTCAGCAGTGCAGTTTCTGTGCTATGATGCACTCTGAATCCTGACTGAAACTCTTCAAACTGATTATTTCTGTGTAAGTGATCACAAAGCTGAGCTGCAACTATTTTTTTAAGAACTTTAGACATAAAAGGGAGATTGGATATAGGTCTATAATGAGCCAACACTTCTGAATCAAGAGTAGGTTTTTTAAGTAAAGGTTTAATTACAGCAACCTTAAAAGGCTGAGGTACATATCCTGTCAACAAAGACAGATTGATCAAATCCAATATGGAAGTGTCAGAACAGTCTGGTTGGGATTGGGTCTAAAACACAAGTTGATGGTTTAGAAGAGACTATTGCTGTCGTTAGTTCAGAGAGATCAACTGGGCAGAAGCCGTCTAAATACAAATCAGGTTCTAAAGATACTTCTAAAGCTGCTGTACTTGATGATACATCACTGATAATAGTGGGAAGGACTCCATCAATCTTCTCTCTGATAGAAACAATTTTATTAATAAAGAAGCTCATGAAATCATCACTGCTGAGAGTTAAAGGAATACCTGGCTCAGCAGAGCTCGGACTCTTAGTCAGACTGGCTACAGTGCTGAAAAGAAACCTGGGATTATTCTTATTCTCTTCTATCAATGATGAATAATAAGCAGTTCTAGCTTTACGAAGGGCTTTCTTATACGTTATTAAACTATCTTTCCAGACTAACTGAGACTCTTCTAAATTAGAGGAACGCCACTGTCTCTCCAGCTTTCTTGCAGTCTGCTTTAAAGCACGCGGCTGTGAATTATACCAAGGAGCCAACCTCTTCTGACTGATTACCTTCCTTTTCAGAGGGGCAACATTGTCCAGTGCTGTACGCATTGAAACTATAGTGCTGTCAACAAGAGAGTCAAGTGCTGCTGGAGTAAAGTTTAGGTAGTCGTCCTCTGTCATATCTGCACATGGCAGTGAAGAAAAGGATGATGGAATTAATTCTTTAAATCTGGTTACAGCATCCTCTGATAGACACCTTCTATACGTAAATTTCTTCTCAGAAACTGTATAGTCAAGTAATGTAAACTCAAAGGTTATCAGAAAATGGTCAGATAAGAGGGAACACTGTTAACTGTTCACTCTCAATGCCATAAGTCAGCACAAGATCAAGGGTGTGATTAAGGCAGTGAGTCGCTCTGTGTACACTCTGAGAAAATCCAATAGAGTCTAATATAGAATTAAAGTTCATATTCAGGCTGTCATTTTCAACATCTACATGAATATTAAAGTCACCCACTACAATGACTTTATCTGTACTCAGCACTAACTGGGATAAAAACTCTGAGAATTCAGACAGAAACTCAGAATAAGGGCCAGGTGGACGATACACAACAACAAACACAAGAGGTTTCTGGGATTTCCACTTTGCGTGGGAAAAACTGAGAATCAGAGATTCAAAAGAGCTCAAACTAATCTTGGGTCTGGGACTGATGAGTAACCCTGATCTGAAAATAGCTGCCACTCCTCCTCCTCTGCCTGTGGTTCCAGGAACGTGAACATTTAAACAGTCAGAGGGAGTTGATTCATTAATGCTAACATGATGCTAACATGATCCACCTGCTGCAGCCAGGTTTCTGTAAGACAAAATATATCAATATGATGATCACACATCAACTCATTCACTAACAGAGACTTGGAAAGGAGAGATCTGATATTCAGCAAACCACATTTAATAGTTTGATGTTTTTGTTCAGTTAAAGTTTTTGTTTTAATAATTTCTTTTTGCAAAAGAGGATTTGCTCCTTTTGTGTTAATCGATTGGGGGGGTAGCAGCAGGTGGGAAGCTGCAGAGAAGTGTGTAAGACTACAACTCTGCATCCTGGTCTGAGCCCTGGGTTGTCATGTTTTAGGGTGGCAAATAAATTCATCCATATTTCTAGAAATGAGAGCTGCTCCTTCCAAAGTGGGATGGATGCCGTCTCTCCTCATCAGACCAGGTTTTCTCCAGAAAGATTGCCAATTATCTCTGTAGCCCACGTTGTTTGCTGGACACCATCTAGACAGCCAGCGATTGTAGGACGACATGCGGCTAAACATGTCATCACTGGTCAGATTTGGCAGGGGTCCAGAGAAAACTACGGCGTCCGACATTGTTTTGGCAAAATTACACACCGATGCAACATTAATTTTAGTGACCTCCGATTGGCGTAACCGGGTGTTATTAACGCCGACGTGAATAAGTATTTTACCATATTTACGTTTATCCTTAGCCAGCAGTTCTAAATAGGATTCTATGTCGCCCGCTCTGGCCCCTGGAATGCATTTGACTATGGCCGCTGGTGCCTCTAATGCCACGTTTCTGACTATAGAGCTGCCAGTTACCAGGGTTTTGTCCTCAGCGGGTGTGTCGCTGAGTGGGGAAAATCTGTTAGAAGCGTGGACAGGTCGATGGTGAACAACGGGCTTGACTTTAGAGCTATGCCTCTTCCTGACAGTCACCCAGCCACGTTGTAATCCTGGCTGCTCAGGTTCTGCTAGGGGGAGGCTAATTGAGCTAGCTACGCTAGGTGGCTCCGCACTGGCTAAAGGGACCTGGCTCGCTATCGGTTGATTTTCAACAGTGCAGAGCCGAGCTTCCAATTCAGATAACCTCGCCTCCAAAACTACAAAAAGACTACATTTGTTACATGTACCATTATCGCTAAAGGAGGCAGAGGAGTAACTAAACATCTGACACACGGAGCAGGTGAAAGCAGGAGATGGAGGGAGAGAACCGGTAGCCATGCTACGCTAGAGAACCAGACACACCGTTAAAAACACTCCAAGCGGAGCAAGAAATTCCACAGTGCACAAGCAAGGTAACAGGAAGTGATGCAATACGTCTTACCGCAAAGCGTCACAGCGTCAAGCCGTTGAAGACAGAGAGAGACAGAATTCACAATGCAGGAATTCCACAGCATGCCTCAATTTAAAAATATCAGAGGGGGAACAACCTTTGCGACTTTCCCTCAGGTAGTCGTGTTGGTCACTCTGAAAAATGTTGTTTAACATTCTAAAATGTAGGATTTCCTGCAGCTTTGATGTTTTGCTGAGAATGATTCTGAGGAAGTCTTCTTTAGTTTTTTGATATTTTTATTTCAAATCGTTTTTTATTGTGAAAAGCATTTCAAGATAACACATTTATATACATTCAGAGTTTTGTTTTAAGTAGGAGATAACACAAAACCCACCCTCACACAAACACACAACCCACCCTGGGACTTCCTGATCTATTACACTGTTGAGGCATTAAGAAATTAATATGGATAAACAAAAAAACATATTAACAAAATCACTGAATGTGCTGGAGAAGGGGATACCAAATCTCTTCGAATTTCTCCAGTCTGTTTGATAACACATACCGTATCCTTTCTAGGTGCAAGAGTCGGATCGTTTCGTCTAGCCACATTTTAGCAGAAGGGGTCTCACTTTTCTTCCAAAATTGTAAGAGAAGTTTCTTAGCTGTAATTAACATGTACGATAGCAATTTTCGTTGGAATACTGGGAGTGAATTAAACTTATCTGACACGCCTAGCACCACCAAAATTGGATCTGGTTCTAGTGAAGTCTCTATCATATCCAGGGCTGTACGCTTAGCTTTTTCACTAGGAGCACAGGTGCTCCTAAATGAAAAAATTTAGGAGCATAGATAAAAATTTAGGAGCAAAAATTCCTTGATGCAATTTTATTATTAACAAAGACACATACTGTACAAGGAGTACCTTTTCCACACACAAACACACATTTTACATGATTCTATGTATTTAGTTCATTGTTTTTACTTCTTTTTCCATCATTAGTTACACCTCACACACACACAACATCTCGGTCCCACCTTTATTAAAGAGGTGCCCTTTCTCCCTTTTGCCTAAAAAAACTAAATGTTATTGCCCTTTGTGGAATGTGGTTGCATTTACTTCCAACTGGGGTTGTGGTCTCTGAAATGTTGCTGCGTTGGTGTGCAGAGCCACAATATATAAAAGACTCCTCCAAATAATATTTTGATCCCATATTTGGTTTTTAAATAATAATAATAATAACAGCAAAGTAATCAGTAGCAGCATTCAAATGACTGTAAGGGCAGAGAAGTGCAACGTTTTCTCTTTGAAATGTAGAAAATGTCAGTGTAGAATAGAGTGTAATGGAAATACTTTAGTTTTCCACGTCATTAAAAAAGAAAATGCACATGAAAATGAAGTTTTGCCCTGGGTAGCATTAATATTACGCACATGAAAAGGAAACTGAGTAAAGAGGACATTTGCAATCACTTTCCATCCCTGCCAGTGTTGTGTTGTCTGCTACCATAAATAACTCAACTGTCCCCCTTTGACAACCCAGTGCTCCTAATCTCTACACCAGTGTGACAGATCCAAATGACAGAGGAGGCAATAAAAGTTGGGCTTCAAAGGTATCCTGGTTAGTACAGCAGGTAGAGAGCAGCACGACATGGCTTCACCTTCAGCTCTGCCTGGTGACAGAGCGCTAACTGCTACACACCTTCAGCACAAAAAACTCACTTTTCTCTCAGTTGGCGGACGTTTCTCCCCACACAAACGCGTCGGACTAACAACCGCACAGATCCTTCCAACATTAAAGTCTTACAGCTGTGTTAGTTAATAGAAACGAGCAGAATCCCCCTCCCCACCCCACCCAACCCCGAGTCAACACCGAAACTCGTCTTACCTGTGTGAAGGTTGTTGTCTTCCGGAAGCGGCTAACGTGTCGCTAGCTAAAACAAAGAGCTCCGCTGAACTCGAAGAAAAGCGAATTTGAAACAGACCAGAGACAGAGATCAGAGGGTCTACATTTCCCCGCTCGGTAACATTTAATGATAAAAAAAAGGAAATATTAAGTTGTAGACTCTTGTCGATTTGTACAGATGTGGGAATGGTTTTCTCTATATGGTATATTTATTTTAGGAGCAAAATGCGAATGAAAGGGTTGAAATACATACTCGCACATTTGCGACCGTTTTTTTTTTTCCCCTCGCACAATCAAATTTTAGGCGCAATATGCGAGCAAACGCTCGCACTGTACAGCCCTGATATCGGATATTGACTTAAATATCTGGACCCAGAATGGTGAAACCTTGGGGCAAAGAAAGTTTCTTGATATTTTTAAATGGGTACTTTATCCATATAAATTCAACATCCAGGTTTACATTGTATCTAAAAGTGTGTCAATTAAAAATTTGAAATTTGTGTAGATAATTAATTATTTCGACATGTGTAAACATAAAAATGACACCAGGTTTACCATTACCAAGTCTCATTGCGTTACATGGGCACTGTTTCACAGTAGTAAATAGGAGAAGCAGCAATACTTCTTATCTGAGGTAGAACTTGAACTCCTCTGTTTGTCAAAACTCGATGACACGAGGACAGATTGTACAGAAAGAAATAACCCGTAACAACATTTCTGGCACAGAAATCTTTTTAGTCAAAGGTCTTATTGCTGGCCCTGTGATTTAGCTTATATTCTGGAAATTGAGAATAGTTTTTTCTCCTCCCATCTTTAGGGAACTACAGGGAGTACCAGACACAGTTCCTGAAGGTGGGATTGTTCCTCCTCCCCTGGACTCGGCCTGGGCAGAATCCACCAGGAAAAAGGCTCTGCTCAAACTGGAGAAGCTGGATACGGACCTTAAGAACTATAAAGGCAACTCCATCAAAGAGAGCATCAGGTATGAAGCCATGACTTGGTGAATTAAACATATCTTTGTTACAGAGCACCAAAATAACTTTGTACTCATACTTCTTTACATTCTACGTTGAATGAATTCATGGTCTCAGGCTACAACATGGAATTTAGGGAGAAGTGTGATGGTTTAAAGCTGTCCCAGCTTCTTAGCAGCTGCTCAGTCTCAGACCTGCTGAGCAACTGAAAATGGAGGTTTGACTGAAAAAGCACACAAGAGGGAAGCAGGAGAGTTTTTTAACAGAGTGGAGATACAGTGTCAGTTTTTTACTGTTAAACAGTGACTCGCCTGTCGGACAGGTTTCAGGGCTGTATCCTGAGAGGGTTTGACATACAGGTGAATTTATGCAGCTCATCAGAGGCTGAATATGCGAATAAGCAAATATACAATAATAAAAAAAAAACTTAAACCTGTCATTTCTTCAAGTTTGAACTGCAGCTATTGCTTATTTTGGTAATTAAGTATTCTATCCATTATTTTATAAATGAAGGAAATGATGGGATAAGGAAACTCTTTTGCTTTATTTAATAATAACTATTCAAGAGTAAAGACGGGTATCTGAACAGGCAGCCCTTCCCCGGGAGAAACACCAGCTCAGTCTTGTCCAGGTTGAGCTTAAGGTGGTGCATCCACATCCACCCCGAGATGTCTGCCAGGCACGCAGCAATGCCTCCACTTGGGTGTCAGAAAGGGGAAAAGACAGAATCAGCTGGGTGTCGTCTGCATAGCAGTGGTAGGAAAAGTTATGGGAGTGGATGATAGAACCAAGAGATGTTGTGTAGAGGGAGAAAAGAAGAGGACCCAGGACCGAACCTTGGGGAACCCCGGTGGTGAGCCTACGTGGCTTCGACACAGACCCTCTCAGTGTTACCTGGTAGGAGCGATCTGTCAGGTAGGATGAGAACATGGAGAGTGCAGAGCCAGAGACCCCCATTCCCTCCAGGGTAGAGAGAAGGATGTGGTGGTTCACTGTGTCAGATGCTGCAGACAGGTCCAGGAGAACCAGGACAGAGGAGAGAGAGTTAGCTCCAGCAGTTTGGAGTGACTCGGTTACTGCTAGGAGGGCCGTCTCAGGTGAGTGGCCCACCTTGAACCCGGATTGATGGGGGTCCAAGAGGTTGTTCTGGTGGAGGTAGGAGGACAGTTGTTTGTTCAAGAGTTTTGGACAGGAAGGGTAGAAGGGATACCGGTCTGTAGTTCTTGATCGGTCTGTGGGGTCATTACTGTGGGGATCGCCCTGGTTCGGGGTGGCTGGGGGATCCTGCACTGCAGCCCTGGCTGTGGTGTGGATGCCGGCCTGCCCTGATCTGGGCGGACGGGGCTGTCCGATGCGGGACTGGAACCGGGGCCAGCTGCAGCGAGGACTGTAGCCTCTGTACATGGGGCGCCTGCTCAACCCACTACGCCACCGACCACCCCTCATTGCTTTAAAAATTTTTTTTTTTTTTAATAATTATTATTATTATTATTATTATTATTATTATTAAAAGCTGTGGGTAACAATTTATTGATAGCTCATTAAAGATACTTTCACTTACAACTGCCAAGTAGTCATGATGCATCGATAATTGTTTTATGATCCTTTATAAAAACTTTAATACAGCAGCAAAAAAGAGCAGTGGGACTAAATGCCTCTAACACGGCTGAAAAATCCCCCAGATCTGTATTTTACCATGGTTTGTCATAAATATCTGAAGATATTTAACAAAATACATTTATTCAGATTAGTACCAAAAAAACTGAACACACTTTCATTATGAAACGAGTCAAAATTCAGTATACCAGTTTTTGCTCTGTGTGCCCTGCTCCTCTGTAGCTTTTTGGACAGACAAACCCAAACAAGCACACAACCCTCGTGGCTGGTAACAACTTACTTTCCATGTGAAGATACATCCATCCATCCATCCATTTTCTATACCCGCTTAATCCAACTCCGGGTTGCAGGGGGCTGGCGAGAGGCGGGGTGCCCCCTGGACAGGTCTCCAGTGCATCACAGGGCCTCGATGTGAAGATGTAATGACATTGTATGCATGTGTCCGATTGTAAGAGTATAACAAACAAACAAAAAGAATGGAAGAAAATGGAAGAAAATCTGATAAGACAAAGTAAACAGGAGTGTCATTTCTTTTATTAATCACACTAATGGAACATGGGTGAATGGGCCAGCCGTTAAGTGGATTATTTTCTGACAAAGATGCTCGTCACTGATCACCAATCAGTCTCCTCTTGAATCCTGTCTGTTTACCATCTCTCCATCTTGTACTCACCATCCTTCTTTTCCTCAATCCAGGAGAGGCCATGATGATTTGGGGGACCACTACCTGGACTGTGGTGACCTCAGTAATGCTCTAAAATGCTACTCCCGTGCCAGAGACTACTGCACCAGTGCAAAGCATGTTATAAACATGTGTCTGAATGTCATTAAGGTAAACACCACACTGCTGCATTTACTCAACCATTGGATGTTTCCAAAGTTTCTGCTTCTACTTGCCAACATGTAAAACAAACACTCATCACTGCTGTTAGGATAAAACAACAAATACGAGACGTTTTTGTTTGAAATAAGCAAAAAAAATCTGCCAATGGAACTAGTGAAAACTGGCTTGTCGAGATTTCTTGAAATAAAATGTGATATTTAGGACTTTTGACATAAAAGTGATCTTGAAATTAGCTTAACAACCTCTTCAAATGTAAAATAAAAAGCTTGTTTCAAATGACTGAAAACAAGATGTTTTCAATACGTTTTCACTT
This sequence comes from Odontesthes bonariensis, assembly GCF_027942865.1. Classification (NCBI taxonomy): domain Eukaryota; kingdom Metazoa; phylum Chordata; class Actinopteri; order Atheriniformes; family Atherinopsidae; genus Odontesthes; species Odontesthes bonariensis. The sequence continues at coordinate 33,564,111 of NC_134526.1, forward strand.
GACAATATATTCAAGATGTATTGTCTTGAAACAAGTCCCTATATCTGGCTGAAATAGCACTTGGTAGGCAATGGTGTCTTATATTAAGTGTAATGAGATATTTTGACTAGAAATGAGACAAATATACTTGGTAAGATTTAAATTTTTATTCATTTATTTATTCATTCTCTTCATGAAGATCTTCCTGTAAAATGGATTGTTTGTTTATGCTTGCTACTGAGAGAGCAGTCTGCAAGATCTTTAACTGTTGAGCAAACTTATTGTGTGTCTGAGATGTTGATTCTTCAATCTAGACTTACTGATCTCTGAGGGTCTGAGCATTTCAAAGGTTACTGTGTCTGATGTGGGCCTGTCTGATCATTCCTGTGTTTTCTTTGAGAGTACGATTTCACTGCACACAAATGTCTCAGCAGCAGTGATCTCAAAACGGTGTAGAACTGAAAACAGTAGTGAGATCTTTAACCAGGTCTTCTCTTTAACACCTGCCCTGTCTGGGGGTTCAGTCAATGAGCTTGTCAGTGTTGTGGAGAAAATAGGAGACGAATCACGCGTCGGTCAGCCGTCCATTGGGGAGTTTATTGAACAAACTGTCACAGCAAATATGCATACAGAATGTACAAAATGTCCGCTGTCTTCCTTCTGTGATACCTCTTTATGCTTGTCTTTATCAAAACAACCGTACGTGGCACTCTCTGGAGGCGCCTAATGTTAAACAACTGATTCTAACTATCAACAATATTCATCTGAACCAGTCAGCAAGGCACACGATGTAACTAGGCCAGAAGTCATGACATCCTTCTCCCACATAGTCCCCCCTGAAATCACTTATCAGTGATTTAATAAAGAAATAATCTAAAATTAAAGAAAATCATCCTACATAGTTAACTAAGAATTAATTAACATAATCAACACTAAATTATTCTAATAATTCTACAATCTCAAACAACGGGAACATTTATGAATAAATGAACACGATTATATATACGCACCCGAATCACATTAAATGATTAAATGATTAAATTAAACGATATTGAATTCAACAACAATACAAGTTTTACATTGCCATCACACTTGTCCACTGTTCGCAGTGCATAGGTGCGAAAAACCCACCGGCTGCTACTTTCGTAACTCATGTTCTTATCTTGGGAAAACTCACCTACGGCCCCACCCCACTTGGCGACCGACCACTACCAAAGGTCGCACTCCGAACAGTTGACTACCACAACTGGCAATGGACACGTTAGCGATCCGTTCTGATTGATAATACACATAGACTGAATGCCTCACCTTCAAATCAATTAATCTAAGTTTTGTACCAAGTACAATACATAAAATTATGGATTATCACACAACAAATAGTAATAAAAAGCAATGTAATGCAGCTCTTCTAGTCCCGTCCCATCTCCCGTACTCAGGTGTCGTTTGCTTCTGGCCGAACATCCGTCCGGCTGGGTCTGGAACTGCTAAGCTAACTCTGGGAGGAGAGGTCGCCAGTACGTCACTCCCAATCAAAGAGATCTTCAGCATCTCTTCTCCCTGTCAGACTATACTTGGTTCCACACCCTCAAGGAAAGAATCTTGTGAACCGTCCGTTGGTAACCTTCATTCGTTGACCCGCTCTTCCATGCGTTGGTCCTCAGACCTGGTCTCGCACGGTCATCTGCCTCCTGATTTGTTCCACTTTTCGTGTGAACATCACTTGCAGCAACCACCTTCTCAGAATGGGTATGATGCAACACACCAATAGGGAAACCATCCTCACTATCAACAATATTGCTATTCCCGCTTTAACCGTCATCGCTCCCCCTTCTCCCAAAATCCCAAACAGACCAGTCCACCACCATTCACCTCCACCAGCATCACACATCAGCTCCTCTCGCCATTCTCTGATCTTCTTCATGGCCGTTGTAAACGTCCCATCAGCTGCAGTGTTCCCGGGTATAAATGTACAACATTTTTCCCCAACCATCTGGCAAACACCATTTTTCCCTTCTAATATCCATTCTAAAACTTGTCTGTTCTACCAAGCCATCCTACTCGTCTCATGTAGTTGTTCTCCAAAGCCTGCAACCCCTTCACTTGTGTAGTTAAGAATTCCCTGTTGGTTGTATTATATGTAATTAATCCACTCACCATTTTGTTAAATATGATCCATGGCAAAATAGACTCAAATCCAGCTGCAATCTCCCTGCGTGCTTTGAACTCGAAAGGAATCCCTCTCGGCTGCCCTATTGCATCCAAGTAAACGTGCTTATCCATGATGTAGTCACCACTAGACCTTTTAACTCTCCCTTTTTCCACATCCAAACCTCGCATCTCGTTTACCTTGTCATACACTAACACAACCGATGGCTTCTTCCTCACCAGTGCCCAAAGACCTATCCACCCGTTGGGTAGCACATTTAACAAAACATCATCTCCACACATCCAGTAACTCTCAGCTACTGGGTGTGTCTGATCCCCAAAAAGATATAGAGTTAAAATGATCATTTCTATATTTTCACATTATTGATCCAAATAAATAAATCCTAATAAATATTGGTTTCATTTAACAGTAGTATTACCTACGTGAGTTCCAAAAGCATTCAAACTCACCATCGTAATCTACTCTATAATCCGTTGGAGGCCCATCCTGTGATGTACTATGATTAAATTCAGCACAAGAAGACTCCAATTTGTGGCCCTTCCTTATTTTGAAAATAATTATGTAATTTATCTGGCCCAAACATCAACCTGCACTTAATACCACACATAGGAAACAATAACCATTTATCCTCTTCCGATGTGAACCTACCTTCTCTGCATTCCCGTTGCTGGACCACTGCACAGTCCCTGAAGGTGTGTGGCTCTGGAACAACAACAGGCAATGCTCCTGGAGCGTCTGCGCATATGAGACACTCTGTCGCTGTCAGTTCTCTCGTAGTGTCCCATGCCCATCTATATCACATATCCTGTGCTGCCTTAACCCATCTTCCACAGTTACACTGTTTTCCTGACTCCACCTGTGCATGTACACTCCGTCTGTTCTTGCATTAACATGATTATTCTGTCCCGTAGTGCTAATGGTATCAAATCCCCCTAGACTTCCCCGAAAAATCTTTCTATTCTTACAACCATTGTGAACAACTTCTTCTGACCCGAGGACAACATGATCTCCCCAGATCGTCCCTTCGTTGTGGCGTCCGGAGGCGGTGATTTGGTCATCTCCTCCTCCGGACCCATGATCCACACTTCCTCACACTTCCTCACACTTCCTCACACTTCCTCACACTTCCACCAACCTTTATTCCCATGTACTTACTCACGCTTAACCGATACCTCTTCCCGACTAGCTCTAGTGTGTATTGCTGGCAAAGTTTGTGGCGTGGCATGGTCTGAGTGGGTGTGTATTGTTGCATCATACTCATCTGACCCAGGCTGGCTACTTCCCTGCGGGGTGGCTTCATCACGGGACCCTTCCAGCCTCTCCTGTTTGCGGGATCCCGTCCAACATCTCCAGGCCTCGTTCTCCTGAGCCCATGCTGTCGGCCAACACCCACACCTAGATGCTCACAGTGCCAGAAATCTTAACCTCTTCCTTTTGTTAATCCTTTCCCTCGGACTCGACTCCGTCTGTGTCTTTAGTTCGAACCTTAGTGCAGTGATTCAAATGGTACCATGTGTTGCTACCTTCCATTTGAACTGCTGTTGATGTTACTCGCACCATTGTGTACGGTCCTTTCTGTCTTGGCTCAAGCCACTTCCTTCGGAACACTTCGATGTGCACCTGGTCGCCCGGCACCACTGGTCTCTCAACCAGCTGTTCGAGACTCAAGTCTCTGGACTCCTCCTGTAGATAGATTGTTCTGTGGATTGCAGTTAATTGCTTCATGTAAACTGTCCACTCTGTTCGCAACTGCTCAAGTGGGGGCCCTTTAAAGGGACCTCTCAACTGAGGTTAGCATTTTATGCGGTGTTAGTGCGTGACTCTATATGTCTACATACGAAATCTCATTAGTGCAAGCAGCAAAGCATCCAGTTAGTTTAGTTGAAGCACAGATTCAATTCAATTTCACTTTCCAGGTACCTTTGATCCTCTCAACCATCCCTTGACTCTGTGGATGATAAACGGCCCCACAGCGCTGCTTGATTCGCAGCTGCTGCAGAATGCCTCTTGCACTTTTCTAAACAAACACTTAACCATTATTTGAGCTAATCTCTGATGGAATGACAGACAGATGAATCAATTACCTTACCAAAAAATTTTTTACGACTATTTATCCAATATGTATGACCAATATCCTTGTGATGGCGCGACCTCTGGCTCCAGTAACACCATTGGTGCCAAAACAGCAAGCTGGCACTTTGATGCTACTTTCGCTGCCTCATCAGCCGCGTTATTACCTTTACCGACCACTTCGTTACCTTTACGATTATATGACACTTTATCACTGCCAATTTTCAATTGTCATGACTGCAATCAGCTCCTTCATTTGGACCTCCTGTCGCACTGGACTTCCGTCTGACCTCCTGAACCCTCTCTGCTTCAAAACTGCTTCAAACAAATAGCAAATATCATGAGCATATGCAGAAACTGTGTATACATTTGCCACCTTACCTTTCACCAGTCAACATGCTTCCGTTAATGCCTTCAGTTCAGCCAACTGTGCCGAACATGGCTGTTCACACTTCTCAGCTTCCACTGTCACAAGTTTTCCACCTTCCTGTTTCACAACTGCAAAACCTGCATGATTACCCAAATGATCTCACAACATAAGTGACGTCAGCCTGCACAAGTGAAGTTGCTTCTAAGTCAGGTCTCAGTTTAATGTATCTCACAGCTTCTGCCACACGCTCATGTGGTTCTCCTTCAAACTCATGTGGAATGACATCCGCAGATCCCGATGTAGTACACTTCTGTATTCTCACATCTGGACGTGTCAAAAGATGCACAACCTGCAAACATCCTGTCCGAGTCACAACATACCTACTCTGATTTATTAGTTCTGAAATCTTATGGTGTCTATTGGAGACATATAAGAAAAATGGCTTCTCATAGTTTAGTGTTGCCGGTTTTGGATGACTTTTGCTAATTTTGTTTCAAACTTTCAAAGGCTAACTTAGCCTCGTTTGTCCTCTCCAGTTGTGCTTTCAACCTTTGATCTTTGGATTTTCCATGATTCCTTCCAGAGGAAGCACATTTTATTGCCAAATCTTCCCAAGAAAAAGATCATACTTGTTTTATTCTTAATTTTATTCATTAATACATTTATTTATTTTGGACATGGCGCTTTACTTACTCCCACCACGTGGGATGGAGAGATATCAGTAATTCCCTATGGGATAAATAGATACTCTAACTTAGGCTATCAATGCTAAAATTCAAATTCGAAACTTGGTTTTGTTTAGATTTTACAAATATTTTAAATTTTAAATTTAGAAAAATTTGTTTTGTTTTGTAATAGTGACATATTTAAATTTAAGTTATAGAAACTTAGTAATAGTGACACATTTAACTTAAAAACTTTGTTTTGTTTTGTAATAATGACACACCTGAGGGCGGTTTTTAAACCCTTTTGAGTACGTCTGATGTAAGTGTACTTCTTACCTCTATATGTCAATGTAAACCAATACTGGGATTCCTCTGCCAGAGGAACGCCTTGGACCTGCCGGGCCACTTGCTCCGCCCCCCAGGGACTGGCCACGGTCCTGCCGAACACTCGGGTTTCTCGGTGCTCTCAGACAGCTGTAAACAAAGTGTCCCCTCTCGCCACAGGCCCAACATGCCCCCGAGGACCTTCGTCCTCCAGGTGCACCTCTTCTTGACCTTTGACAGGGTCGACGATGGACTTGCCCCTGTGATGGCTGTTCAGCGGCCCCCGCTGTCATGGCCTCATTTTGTACTTCTTGCTTCGCTTGCAGTTCTTCTAACTGCAACCGTGCAAGTTCCCTTTGCATATCCTTCTCCTGCTCCTTCCGTTTCAGTTCTTTTCTGTATTTGTTTACTGCATGCACCACGTGGTCGCGGAATTGTCCATGTGACATTGAATTCAACCCCACCACATCCTCCAGCCTCCCCTGAACTGGGGCAGGCAGAGCCTCTTTGATGGAAACTCTGAACAATGTCACCCAAGCTGGGCTCTTCTCAATTTCTCCCTCAGACTCTTGTCTCCATTTCTTCAATTGTTGTGCAATATACACAGCCGGACTCTCTGTTCCTGACAGTGGCTCCCCCTTTAATGCTTCGAGGTCCACTCCCACAGGAAACTCATCTCGTAACGCTCTCCAGAGTGCAGCTCGATATGCATTAAAGTCAGTTCCATCAGCTCGGTGGCTTAACATCCAGTCATTCTCACTGTGTCTCAAAATGCCCTCCATGGTAGAAGTTCCAAAACACAGTGCCCACACTGCCTTAATGTGTCCCACAGACAACAGTTTATGCACAGTCTCTTGTTCAAAAGCTCTTATCCATTTGCTTGCACCTGTGTGAATGTCCGGCAATCGAGCAACCAGCCCCCCGTAGGACGAGCGTCTGCCACGGCACATACTGTCCCTGCGTCATTTCTATCAAACTCGGTGCTGACGCTGTTGGACTCTTATGTTCTTCAGAAGATGCCTTTTGAACTGGAGGTGCCAGTTCTGGTGATTTTTGATATTGTGGGAGCTGTCCCCTTGCCTGATCTGAATTACAGACGGCGCCTGGCTCAGGAGCTCCATGACTGCTTGATGTAGCTATTTGTGGTTCTGGACGTTCATGAGATATTTTGTGATCTTTTATTTCCGAATCTCCTTGTATGTTTACTGCTCCTGGCAGTGTTGGATATAACTCTGCATTTTCAAAGGAATGTAAAACTTTCAACTCTTGAAAGTCAATTTAAATTAAACTAACTCTAATCAATGCTAATTTAATGCTCGGCTAAATTTAGCTTAGATGCTGCTAATTATTGGATTGGATATTGTCAATGCTAGTGTTCAGGTTGGCCTATGTTAGCTTTGAAAGCTTATGCTCTAGGTTGGTTTTTTAAACTTAAATTAAACCAATGTTAATTCAATGTTAGGCTAATTTAGCTTTTTGACTTCTAGTTTGGAGTTAGGTTACTATTATTGCTAATGTTAATGTTTGCTAACCAATGCCAATTGATGTTAGCTTCCTAGCTGTTGCTAATAAATGCTAACCTATTGCTAATTAAGATTTAAACCAATATTTGCCTTATTGCTATTGCTAATCAATGCTAATTGTGTTCCTGATCAATGCTAATAATGGCTAACGAAATGCTAACGAAATGCTAACAAATGCTTACTATTGCTAATCAATACTAGCTTCCTTGTTGACCAATGCTAATCGAATGCTAATTATGCTATTCAATGCTAATTATACTATTCAATGCTAGTTATCGCTAATCAATGCTAGTTATTGCTAATCAATACTAATTATTGCTAATCAATACTAGCTGTATTACTAATGCTACCCAATATTAATTTATTGCTAATCGAAAGCTCAGTTAATGCTTACTCTGTTTGAAGTGACTCAGGCTAAAGGCGTTGCCCCCCCCTTTTGCTCACATCCGGATGCTTCCGAACCAATCCATACACAATGTCTCTCTACCAATACAGATGATACAATGCACGTCACAGCTACGTCAATTCTGACCAATGACAATGAAAAAATATATATTTTTTTTTGACCAATGAAATCTTAACACACCTCTAAATCTACCTCCAATGAAACACGTCTGGGACACGTAACTTCTAACCAATAAAATATGAACACACCTCTAAGCCCGCCTCCAATGAACCACGTGAATTCTAACCAATCAAATATGAACACACCACCACGTCTACTTCCCAGGCTGTTATTAACTCCTCCCAAACATAACAATTGAACCACACCCCTACTCAAAATGACGTTTGTCACATTTTTGTAACAAGTTAAGAAAGAGGAAGAAATACAATCTGTCCAGCATTGGACAGGGAGAAATACCAATTGCCCTATTCATCACCTCAAAATGACGTTTGTTAAGAAAGAGAAAAAAATACAATTTAACACGCTGTGGACAGGGACAATACAGACCAAAAGATACAGAAACAATGCATAAGCGAAAACTCTCTTTATCAGGAATGTCAACAATGCCTTAGAGACAGAAACTCTTCTCTAAGATTTGCGAAACCCTCATTACTCGACTGATAACAACTCCGCAATTAGCACATTACCTAAAGAAAACTAATAATTATTACAGTTCAACCATAAAGTGCCCTGGGAGACAAGGAAAGAAAATGCGGTCACACACGAACATTTGCAGCTGTAGAAAAATGCCAAGGACAAACCACGCGCCTACACACCAGCCGCGTGAGCGCGCAGCACTCTCTGTCCCCCTGAAAGCCAAACACCTTCACTCGCCTGTTGAAAATAGAACTTTAGAAACTTAACACCAATCACAGCAGTATTCAGTAATTCAATAGTAACAAGATGCACTCAACGAAAATACAGAATCTTAAAGAAATAAACACAGCGTTTAAAAATCACAGCTCTTCACTGTAACAACACCTTATTTCAACAAACTATCAATGCAGCAATTATAACAATGAAGCAATTATAACCATGAGCAAATCTGAGTGTCTCTGCACTCACTTAATTTTTATTTGGCCTAAGATTATAAGTAGGACGTTGTGTTAACTCTATGTGTTAACTCAAAATGACTAAAATACTCAAAAGTCAAGGGATGAGATGAGAAACTTGATTCATCATACAAAATAACTTTTTCTTCTTTTTAGATTCACATAAAACAGCAGGATTTCACACACACTGACAGACAAACAAAGACCGGTCACACACACTCACACCAAGTCAGTCGATCAAAGTTTTGTGTCAGTCACCGTTCAAATCTTCACAGTTTTAAATTATCAATTTCTTTCATTTAGACTTTTAATTTTTCAGGAGATGTTGGTGTCGGCAATATATGAAATACAAAATGTGTTTTCTCTACAAGCCTTGTGATATGGTCTCTGACCAAAGCAACAGATGCTGACGTGTACTTATCAGCTTCCCTATGACCTCTTATAATAATCTCCTGTGGCCAATTTATATATACATATATATTTAAAATGTGCCCGTATAGAACTGGAATTGACTTTTTCGGAGCTTTCTTGAACTGCTCTTTTGATTCCACCTTCAAACTTTTATGTTCGCAAGTCAATCAATTACCAGCATTCGTCTACTCCTTGACTAGTGAAAATAATTTTCACATATATTAATGACTAATGTAAGCCGTAGTCCCACGGTAGCCCAATCCCCAATGCATTAAAGGTCGGCCATTGGCTCTATGACATCACTATGAATGGGTGATTTCCACCCTGCCCGCTCTAAAAGCGTATCCACTATTCCAGTTTAAACTCATCGATTTATTACCTGCCCGAGCATTAGCGACTAGCCTGCTTTAATCACCACAAAAAATACAACAACACAAGCCAGACCAGCTGCTCACAGCTGTCTGCTTTACCAAACACGTCTCACACCAGCTGCTGTTTACCCAATTTTTATCTTAATTCAAACTGGCTCCTCTTGGCCCAAGATTTCCAAACAATTTCAGCAGCCCCCCTGCGCAGAGGTAACAATGAAATGCTTACCGATGCAGAATCCGTACTCTCTCCTGTGTTCTTTTAAATTTGGGGAAGCCGGACAAAAGCGGTCAGCCGTGCTCCACTAACAGAAATCAGCTGCGTAATGGTAGGAAAAACATCCAACCTGCTGGCTTGTTACAGCTGATGTCGGTTGTCGGGGCACAAGGACACGCTTCGCCGGGATCCAGATGCAAAATCTCACGAATTCGGGGTCACCATTATGTTGTGGAGAAAATAGGAGACGAATCACGCGTCGGTCAGCCGTCCATTGGGGAGTTTATTGAACAAACTGTCACAGCAAATATGCATACAGAATGTACAAAATGTCCGCTGTCTTCCTTCTGTGATACCTCTTTATGCTTGTCTTCATCAAAACAACCGTACGTGGCACTCTCTGGAGGCGCCTAATGTTAAACAACTGATTCTAACTATCAACAATATTCATCTGAACCAGTCAGCAAGGCACACGATGTAACTAGGCCAGAAGTCATGACATCCTTCTCCCACATCAGTAGCTTCAATGCTAAAATGTTAAATGTTATGGATGCTATTGCTCCCATTAAGGTGAAGGTTATCTCTGGAAGGAAGAAGTCTCCATGGCCAAATTCCACACTGGTGAAAAATGGAAAAAGAGAGTGTCGGAAAGCTGAGCGCAGATGGAGAAAAACAAATCTCCAGGTTCATTATAACATCTATAAAGAGAAACTTCACTCTTATAATTTACAACTGAGGAATGCAAGAAAGTCCTACTTCTCTAACATCATCACCAAAAACAGTCCTAATGCTCCGGCCTTATTTGCTACAGTTGACAGGCTAACAAACCCTCCTGTGTTGGTGGAAACTGAACTTCATTCCACCATGGCCTGCAATGACTTTGCCAAATTCTTCACAGACAAAATCCAAAATATTAGACAAGCAGTTGGTGCATCATCAGCAGCAGGTTCAGCATATGTACTGTCTCCACTGAAAACCGCTTTAAACACCATGACACAGTTCCAACCCATTAACAGCAAAGACCTGGAGGACATCTTACGTCAGCTGAACTCCTCCTCTTGCTGTTTAGACATCCTGCCAACAGCTTTTTTCAAAAGGGTCTCAAAGATTTTGGAGTCAGACCTGTTACTGATGGTGAACTTGTCTTTAATGTCAGGTGTGTTTCCAGAGCCACTAAACACAGCTGGAATCGAACCTCTGCTGAAAGAGACACAAATGAACAACTACAGGCCTATCTCAAATCTCCCATTTTTAAGTAAGATCATTGAAAAAGCAGTTTTTCAACAGCTTAATTACTTTTTAAAACAAAATAACTGCTATGACACCTTCCAGTCAGGTTTTAGACAGCACCACAGCACTGAGACTGCTCTGACCAAAGTGTTTAATGACATATGTCTCAATACAGACGGTGGAAAAATGTCTTTTTTTTTATCAGATTTATTGTCATGCGTACATATGTACACACGAAATTTGTCCTCCGCTTTTAACCCATCCAGGTTGGCACCTGTTTGACACACATGCACATGCACAGGGTCACACAATTGGAGACAGATGCCAACCTGGAGCGGTGGGCAGCCATGAAGCAGCCAGAAGGCGCCCGGGGAGCATGGGGGTACGGTGCCTTGCTCAAGGGCACCTCAGCATGTCAGTCTTAGTTTTACTAGATCTCAGTGCTGCATTTGATACAGTTGACCACAATATATTACTGAAACGACTGGAAACTGGGCGGGTCTTTCCGGAACTGTACTAAACTGGTTCAAAACATACTTAGAGAACAGGAAATACTTTGTGTCAATAGGTAACTTTACATCTGAGCACACAAGAGTCACATGTGGAGTTCCCCAAGGTTCCATCCTGGGACCTCTTCTGTTTAACATCTACATGCTCCCACTGGCACAGATTATAAAAAACAACAAAATAAACTATGGCTATGCAGATGACACGCAGATATATATTACAATGTCACCAGGAGACCGAGGCCCTGTACAGGCTCTTGGTAAATGCATTGAGGAGATTAATGGCTGGATGTGCCACAACTTTCTCCAGCTAAACAAAAACAAAACTGAGGTAATTGTCTTTGGAGCCAAAGAGAAACGATTACAGGTCCCCACAGAACTTCAATCTATACACCTAGAAACTACCAACCAGGCCAGAAATCTGGGTGTAGTGATGGACTCGGACCTAAATTTGGAAAAACACAATAAGGCAGTAACAAAGTCAGCCTACTATCACCTTAAGAATATATCGAGGTTAAAGGATCTGATGTGTCAGCAGGACCTGGAAAAACTAGTCCATGCATTCATCTTTAGTAGGCTTGATTACTGTAACGGCATCTTTACAGGTCTACCTAAAAAGTCAGTTAGACAACTGCAGCTCATTCAGAACTCTGCTGCTCGAGTCCTCACTAAGACCAAAAAAGTGGAGCACATCAGTGCAGCTCTGAGGTCTTTACACTGGCTGCCTGTCCATCAGAGGATAGACTTTAAAGTTCTGATGCTGGTCTATAAAGCTCTAAAAGGTCCAGGACCAGAATACATCAGTGACCTCCTGACCCAGTATGAACCTTCCAGACCCCTCAGGTCATCTGGATCCGGTCTTCTATCAGTTCCCAGAGTCAGAACCAGACATGGAGAAGCTGCATTCAGCTTCTATGCTCCACATGTCTGGAACAAACTCCCAGAAAGCCTCAGATCAGCTGGAACACTCAGTGTGTTTAAGTCCAGGTTGAAGACACACCTATTTTCAGCTGGGTTTGAATAAAGCTCCAAACTTAATCCCATTCTAACTACTGATTTTATCTGATTCTGTCTATTGTTCTTATTTCATGCTTTTTATTTCTACTGTTTTAATGTCTCTGTAAAGCACTTTGAATCGCCTTGTAGTTGAATTGTGCTGTACAAATAAACTTGCCTTGCCTAGCAACCAAAGAGAAAACCCTTCCAGAGTGAGTGATGGGGAACCTCAGCAGACCACACCATGCATAAGAATGGATTACAGAAAATGTTAAAGAATAACAGCTGTCTGTGGAGGAAAATGTTAGATTTCACAGCATGTTTAAAAAAACTAGGCAAGGCAATTTTATTTATAGAGCACAATTCCTACACAAAGTAATTCAAAGTGCTTTACAGCTACATAAAATCACAAGAATGCAATAAAATCATTAAAAAAAAAGAATAAAAAACAAAAAACCCATTAAAAATAATCATTAATTCATTCATTTAAAAGTGAAGAGTGCAGATAAAATACTTCCAGGTGTCATATGCACAGCTAAATAGAACTGTTTTCAGCCTGGATTTAAACATTGTCAGAGCTGAGGCCTGTTTCACATCTTCTGGAAGGCTGTTCCAGATGTTAGGAGCATAAAACTGAAACGCAGCCTCATCTTGTTTAGTCCTGACTCTGGGCACCAGCAGGAGACCCCTCCCTGAGGTTCTCAGAGCCCGAGTTGGTTCATATGGCTCTAACATGTCAGAGATGTACTTTGGTGCTTGACCATGAAGAGACTTGTACACGAGCAGAGCTGTTTTAAAGTCTATTCTCTGAGCGACAGGAAGCCAGTGCAGAGACCTGAACACTGGACTAACATGGCACTCAGGTCCAGCAGAACTAAGACTGTGACTTTACTTGCATCTATGTTCAGGCGGATGTCATTTGTCACCTTGATCAGAGCTGTCTCAGTGCTGTGGTGGGGCCTAAAGCCTGATTGGAAAGTATCAAAAGCATTGTTAGACAGGAGAAAGTCACTAAGCTGTTGGTATACAACTTTTTCTAGGACTTTGCCTAAGAATGGCAGGTTTGATATGGGCCGGTAGTTGTTCAGTACTGTGGCATCAGGCTGCTCTTCTTTAGAAGAGGCTTAATGACAGCGGTTTTTAAGGCCTTTGAAATGTTCCAGTCTGGAGTGAGATGTTGACTAGATGAGCGAGTTGTGGTAACGAACTGCTCAGCACAGACTTTAGAAATCTAGTGGGCAACTCATCAAGGCAGCACGTTGATGAACCCAGAACTCATTACCGCCGACGTGAATAACTATTTTACTGTATCCATCCATCCATCCATCATCTTCCGCTGGTCTGGGGATCGGGTCGCGGGGGCAGCAGCTTGAGCAAAGAGACCCAGACGTCCCTGTCCCCGGCCACTTCCTCCAGCTCTTCTGGGGGGACCCCGAGGCGTTCCCAGGCCAGCCGAGAGACATAGTCTCTCCAACGTGTCCTGGGTCTTCCCCGGGGCCTCCTCCCAGTGGGACGGGCCCGGAACACCTCACCGGGGAGGCGTCCAGGAGGCATTCTCACTAGATGCCCGAGCCACCTCATCTGACTCCTCTCGATGCGGAGGAGCAGCGGTTCTACTCCGAGCCCCTCCCGGATGACCGAGCTTCTCACCCTATCTCTAAGGGAGAGCCCAGACACCCTGCGGAGGAAACTCATTTCGGCCGCTTGTATTCGCGATCTCGTTTTTTCGGTCACTACCCACAGCTCGTGACCATAGGTGAGGGTAGGAACATAGATTGACCGGTAAATCGAGAGCTTCGCCTTCTGGCTCAGCTCCTTCTTCACCACGACGGGCCGGTGCAGAGCCCGCATCACTGCAGACGCCGCACCGATCCGTCTGTCAATCTCCTGCTCCATTCGTCCCTCACTCGTGAACAAGACCCCGAGATACTTGAACTCCTCCACTTGGGGAAGGATCTCATTCCCATTCCCGACCCGGAGAGGGCATTCCACCCTTTTCCGGCCTCCCCGTGAGCTGTCACCTTACCGTGGTGGGGGGGTTTGCGTGCCCCAATGAGTCTGGGAGCTATGTTGTCTGGGGCTTTAAGCCCCTGGTAGGGTCACCCATGGCAAACAGATCCTAGATGAGGGACCAGACAAAGAACAGCTCACAAAACCCTTATGATGAGTAATATTTTTGGATACCGTGTTCCTTCGCCCGGACGCGGGTCACCGGGGCCCCCCCCTGGAGCCAGGCCCAGGGGTGGGGCCCGCCGGCGAGCGCCTGGTGGCCGGGTCTGTGCCCGTGAGGCTCGGTCGGGCACAGCCCGAAGAAACGGCACGGGTTCCCCTTCCTACGGGCTCACCACCCGTGGGAGGGGCCATGGGGGTCGGGTGCAGTGTGAGCTGGGCGGCGGCCGAAGGCGGGGACCTTGGCGGTCTGATCCTCGGCTACTGAAGCTGGCTCTTGGGACGTGGAACGTCACCGCTCTGCTGGGGAAGGAGCCTGAGCTGGTGCGCGAGGCTGAGCGGTTCCGGCTAGATATAGTTGGACTCGCCTCGACACATGGCTTGGGCTCCGGAACCAGCCTCCTCGAGAGGGGTTGGACTCTCTTCCACTCTGGAGTTGCCCGTGGTGAGAGGCGTAGAGCAGGTGTGGGCATACTTATTGCCCCCCGGCTGTGCGCCTGTACATTGGGGTTCACCCCGGTAGACGAGAGGGTAGCCTCCCTCCGCCTTAGGGTGGGAGGACGGGTCCTGACTGTTGTTTGTGCTTATGCACCGAACGGCAGTTCAGAGTACCCACCCTTTTTGGAGTCCCTGGAGGAGGCACTGGAGAGTGCTCCTCTGGGAGACTCCCTCGTCCTGCTGGGAGACTTCAATGCTCACTCATTTTACTGTATTTCCGATTATCCTTAGCCAGCAGTTTTAAATAGGATCCTACGTCTCCCACTCTGGCCCCTGGAATATAGACACCTCCCCTATGACACTCCAGAGATCAGTGAGTGAGGCAAAGTGTGATTGTAGCCATTCAGAAGTGTTTACTGTGAGTGTGTATGCTCGTAACAGTGGCTGTCTTCACCTCTTTTCTGCTTCCTGTATGGTGCTTTTTTACTTGCTTGATAATATTATTGGCACATTCAAACACGTGGTATTGAAATTGACCCAACAACTTTTTCCATCAACACCTACACCAGGGGTGCCAGGGTGAAATTGGTCAGGGGGGCAGATTTCTTTTCAAGTGAGACCTCAGGGGGCCGGATTTCACTTTCAGACTGAAAAGGCCAAACACTGACTCAACACATGGATAGGCAGGTTATTTGAAATGATCCATGAAGGCCTACACATCAAAATGAAATTGCATTGGTACCAAAATAGCCTCACAATGAGGCCTACAATTACATACATTACAATTACAACCTAAACCAGGAGACAGTTACCCTCTAAAAATGTAATATTTTCCTATCCATGCAAGTAGCCTACATTTATAAATTACAAATACAACAAAATAGACACTAGGTGCCAGAAAAATACACATTTCCTACAAATAACACAAGTGTAAACTCTTAATTACTTTCATTATATTTATTGAAGGCTTGCACATGAAAAAACGTCAATGCAGAATTAGGCCAAATAAAAGAAAACCAGGCCAAGTAGGCCTAAACAAGTCACAGAAAGTAAGCGCCAGAATTAAGTACTCCAACAATAGGTGACAACAATAATGTGATTGAATATCAGGTAGGAATTAGTAAAACAAAAAGGTTATTCAAAAAATGGCCAAATATGAGCAATCTAAAAACATTAAATTAGTTCACAACAGATGAGGCACACTTTGCCAGTCATCACAAGTCAACCCCAACCCCTTTTATTCCCTTCCACCCATATCACCCTGGGTTATGATAAATGGGGAGACCAGCCTACTTCAGCTACATTTTACTTGTCGAAGCCAGACACCTTTTAACTTTCACAAGCTTGTCCATATCGGGTGACAGTTTCTGAGCAATGGCTATTTTCATAACATCATTTAGATGTCCGTGCGTTAGGCGATTACGCACTTTCGATTTATTAATATTCATCACGGAAAACGCCTGCTCACATAAATATGTTGTCCTAAACATACAAAGTATTTTACCTGCAAAGGCCGTGAGCATTGGGTACTGTGGTGGCAAGGATTGATAGAATGAATCGATTGCAACAGATGCGTAGTTATCCACAAGCGGTGCGCAACACTGCAGTTCTATCAGTTCCATTTGAATCGTCTCTGGGACCTCGGAAGCGTCAATCGTGAATGGAGAGCGAAAAAGCGCAAATTCCTTTTCCAGTTCAGTAAAAACCGTGAATCGATTGTCAAACTCATGCTTGAGTCCGGAAAGCAAGTTTGCGAACTTGTCCATGCTCTGATGTTTGACAGGCTGAGACTTTAGATGGGGGAAGTGGGCTGCATTGCACTTGGAGAGCTGCGTCTTCCATAATGCCAGTTTACTTTGAAAAGCACAAACACTATCATAATACTCTGTGACGAGTTTGTTGCGGCCCTGCATAATAACATTCAACACATTTAGGTGTTCGGTAATATCTACTAAAAAGGTAAGATCCCTGGTCCATTCTGGGTCGTCCAATTCCACCACAGGCTTCCCTTTACCCTGCATGAACTCGGCTATCTCTGTGCGTAATTTGTAGAAATGTTTGAGCACTGCGCCTCGACTCAACCAACGCACATCCGTGTGATAGGGAATGCCGTTTTCCAATAAAAAAGCGTCGAATTGCCTGTGGTTAAGTCCTCTGGCTCTGATAAAATTCACAGTGTTAAAAACAACACGCATGACATGCTCCATTTTCAGGCTTTTGCAGCACAAAGCCTCTTGGTGGAGTATACAGTGAAAGTTCCAGAATACTTGATCTGGATTAGCTATGTTTACCTTCGCTCTCAACTTCACAACTACTCCTGCCTTTCTTCCTATCATAGAAGGCGCACCGTCGGTAGCCACACTGACAGCGAGACTCCAGTCCACCTCCAGATTATCCAGGGCCCCGACAAGACTAACAAACACGTCGTTAGCTGTGGTGGTGTCTGTCATTGGCACGACTGACACAAACTCCTCCGTGATATTCAGGGAAGCATCCACTCCGCGAGTAAATATCGCTAATTGGACTACATCAGTCACGTCAGTGCTCTCGTCGAGAGCAATAGAGAATGCGATGAAGGACTTAACATTGTCTTTAAGTTGACTCTTCAAATCACCAGAAAGTTCTTCAACTCTCTCCGTCACTGTAGGTCTCGATAAGCTTATGTTAGCTAGAGCTTGTCGCTTGTCAGGACACACTAGCTCGGCTGCCTTTAGCATGCAGGTCTTGACAAATGCACCCTCCGAGAAAGGCTTGGATGCTCTAGCAATTTCCCAAGCGATGATGTAGCTTGCCTTCACTGCCCCTTGAAACGAAGTAAAATGTATAAGTTAACGAAATTGAGCCATTTCAGAAATGGTGCACTCAAAAATAAAAAATAATTATAAGCGTTGACAAAGATATGTATAAAAATAAAACAAACCTTCGTGTGTATCTCGACATTTGGAGAATACGGCTTGCTGTCTCTGTAGCGATGATGCTAGTTCGTTTAGCATTTGAGTCCGAAGTTGCCCTGTGTACTTGCAGTATTTCTCGGTGTGTGTCTCATAGTGCCGTTTGATGTTATACTCCTTTGCTACAGCCACTTGTTGAGAACAAATAAGACACACGGGTTTGCCTCCTACTTCCCAAAAGAAATAGTTTTCTTTCCATTTATCCTGAAAGATGCGACATTCAGTGTCGACCTTCCTCTTTTTTGACAACATGTTGGTTGATAGCGCGCAGCTGAGGTGAGCCCCGCAACAGACCAACTGACGGATCCCACAGAAAATGAAATAATTAAAATAATAATTTTGATGTGATTAAAACCAACAGATTAACTGACGGATTTCACGAAAATCGGCGGCACTGTAATACCATTCAAAGGATATCTGTTGGAACAGGGAAACACGAGTTAATGACCACAATAATGTCACATATACATAAAGAGAGTAAAGTGAGGAAAGGTGTGACAGATGAGGCCCCCCAGCAGTCTGGGCCTATAGCAGCTTAACTATGGGATGTTTCAGGATTACCTGAGCCATCCCTAACTATAAGCTTTATCAGAAAGGAAAGTTTTAAGCCTGGTCTTAAAAGTGGAAAGGGTGTCTGCTTCCCGGACATTTACTGGCAGCTTATTCCACAATAGAGGGGCCTGATAACTGAAGGCTCTGCTTCCCATTCTACTTTTAGAAACTCTGGGAACCTCAAGTAAACCTGCAGTCTGAGAGCAAAGTGCTCTGTTAGGAAAATATCTTATAATGAGATCTTTAAGATATGATGGAGCTCGGTCATTAAGAGCTTTATATGTAAGGAGAAGAATCTTAAATTCTATTCTGAATTTAACAGGGAGCCAATGAAGAGAAGCTAAAACTGGAGAAATATGATTTCTGCTGTTAGTTCTCATCAAAACTCTGGCTGCAGCATTTTGGATCAGCTGAAGGCTTTTCAGAGAATATGTGGGACAGCCCAATAATAAAGAATTACAGCAGTCCAATCCTGAAGTAACAAATGCATGGAGCAGTTTTTCTGCATATGTGAACTGCTGCGAATAAAGTCTGAATCCACTTGTCTGCATATTCTCTTAAAATGTTTGATGTTTGTGAGTGAAAACTGCTGAAATTTGTACATATAAATTCCACTTGTTTGAGTGCTTGTTGTCGTACATGATGGCATACGGACGTATATTTAAAAAAAAAAAAAAACACATCAAGGATAAACTAGATTTTAGGGCTTCTGTCTATATATCTTGCAACAATAAACCTTGATAAGTTCCACACCATTTTAAAGCGGCGCCTACTCTGCATGCCAATATTAGATTTCTGTTCGACCCTCTAGTCGTCTGATGCGGCAGTGACTGTAAAATGAGTGGACTCTGTGTCTGAGGTTCTGCAGTTTAGTTTTAAAAGTGTACTGACACTTTGGTGTGCTGCTCACTAGGTTTCTGTCTTACTATAATAATAAAAAAATGACAGAAAAAGCTGTTGGAAACGTAAATTTGAGGTAATAGTTTTCACAACTGTTAAATGTCACATCTTTATATCTAAAACATGACTCTAAGCTCAAGATCTTAGTATCAATATGCTGAAGGAACTCCTTTTATCCAGGAGCCTCAAATTCTGACTTTTCCCACATGTCACACTGAGTGAAAGACAGGATCAGATTCTCCAGGCAGTGCACCCCAGCTATAAAAAAGACCGTTTTAACATGGGAAGTTCCCGTTTTAACATTGGAAGTCATTGAGCTGCAAGGAATGAGTGATCCACCACCACTTTGATTGGAGATGTCTTCAAGAAAAATGCGTTTTTCTTGAAGACATCTCAAAGGTGACAGAAAATGTAGTTTTTATCTAAATGTAGTTTTTATCCATTATATCTGGAAATGTGCATTCCAAATCCAGTCCAAATTTGGCCAGATTTTAAAGCAAGAACTGGTCCTGGTTTTACAGATGTGTACAGTTTATTAAAAGATGGACAAGTGGACCCAGTGGGAGGTGCTACAGTATTCATTATTTAATCATTTTTTACCATCTTCTTTTACTATAGAGCAGTGTGCAGCCCCTCTGTTTTTAGCCCACACATACTCCCACTACATCGGTCCTTCCCCTCTAAAAGCACAGATGCACTGAATGCACAGAAGTTACACTGTAGCTACCCTCAACATGTCTGTTGCATAAT
Organism: Odontesthes bonariensis; assembly: GCF_027942865.1. Taxonomy (NCBI): domain Eukaryota; kingdom Metazoa; phylum Chordata; class Actinopteri; order Atheriniformes; family Atherinopsidae; genus Odontesthes; species Odontesthes bonariensis. The sequence continues at coordinate 33,584,194 of NC_134526.1, forward strand.
TTTAGCCATTTAAAGAAGTTAATGTAAGTAAGGCAAGAAAAATGAAGGGATTATGTTGCTTATGTATTGTGTCCTGTAAATATCTCTAACCCACCTTGCTAGCTCAGGGGCACATCGGCAACGGATCGACATTGACCTCCATTCCGCCTCTGTACTGTGACAAATGATGCGATGCATGATCAAAGTGCATTAGTCCAGGCTTGTAAATGCATGTGTGAAAGAGGCTAGAGTAACCAGGGGAGTTCCTCAGGGGTTGGCCTTGGGAACACTCCACTTCATTCTATATATCAATAACCTTCATTAAAAAAAAATCTAATGTCAGTTTACACTTTTATGCTAAAATTTATATTTACAGTATATGTACTGTGCTGCATCTACACATGCAATCAGACTCTGCCAACAACAGGTATTTGATACTGTACAGCACCTTGTTCTCCAAAGTAAAGTCTCAGTACATTTTTTGTTACACTTAAAGTCCTTATATGCCAGCATTTTGTGCATCTTGCAAGTTCTGACAGGAAAGTTGAGTGGAGTAAATGCCACTGAGAGAGGTTTCAACAATTCAGGATTGGCAAATGAAGTATATTAAAGAGTAACTCTTCTCTTTCAGGTTAGTGTTTACCTCCAGAACTGGTCCCATGTGTTGAGCTATGTCAACAAAGCAGAGTCTACACCGGAAATTGCCGAGGTAAGCCCCAGTTTAATTTTGTTCAAGTCCAGTTTCAAAGTCCTTCACTTATTGCTCTGTCTCCATTCCCTTTTCTGTAGCAAAGAGGAGAGCGAGATAGCCAGAATCAAGCTGTACTCACCAAATTAAAGTGCGCTGCAGGTATTGTACTCTGATGCAGTTTCACCCAGATCTGCTTAAAGTTTTAACCCCTTATCACGCTGGTAAAATCAGCCAAAGACATGTGGAATGCATACCTAAAAGAATCACAGAGCTTTTCACCCATGTTCCATGTGAATCCACATAAACACAGCAGTTGTGTATACAACAGGGTCAAGTAAAGAACTGTAGCAGGCCCATGGCTGGGGAGTTGGAGTAATGAGGGGTGAAAGACATAATTCCATAACTGCACTTCTTCTGTGAGTAAATATTGAGCGATTTCTGCCATTACAGAAAAACTTTGTTTCATTCTCCTTGTAGGACTGGCTGAGTTGGCCTCCAGAAAATACAAACCAGCTGCCAAGTGCTTCCTTCAGGCTTCTTTTGACCATTGTGACTGCCCAGAGGTAGGGTGATACACTGCAACTATCAAAACTTAATGCATGAATATCCAAACCTGCCTGTGGTCATTTTTGGTTCAAACTGGCCACAAATAATTCAGATCCAAGAGTGATAGAAGTAAAAGGTTAAATGGTAAACTGACTTCATGTGGAATTCCCCCCTGTGATGAATTGAATTCCAATTGGCTTGAATTGGACTTTATTATCTAAGTGCCTTGAGATGACATTTGTTTGTATTTGGCGCTATATAAATAAAAATGAATTGAATTGAATTGATAAATAAAGTATTTTATCTGTCTGTGTTGACCACTCGAAGCACTTTTCCGCTACAGGCCACATTCCCTCATACAGCGTTCCTTAGTCTATAGAGTGCAGCAGGCTGTGCAGGGCCTTTCTGTCTCACACATTCACACAACGATGAAGCCACCATTAGAAGCAATGTCAGGTTCAGTGTCTGACCACTTGTCAGAGGAAGCTGGGGATGGAACCAGCAACCCCCCGATTTGCAAACCTAGGCTCTTTCTCGGGAGCTACAGTCATGACAAAACTGAAACTAGGTTGATTAGTGCCAAAGGTTCCGATGTGCATCACACCACAAACATGAAAGGTGCCATTAAAAATGAGATTATAGAACAACAGCTTTAGATCAGTAAAATGGTAAATGGACTGTACTGGTAGAGCGTTTTCCTAGTCTAACTGACCACTCAAAGCGCTCCACCACTACATGCCACACTCACCCATTCACACATACAGCACGTACTAAGGTTCAAGGTTTTTTTTTTTTATTTGCCATTAGTGGGTAAACCAACAGTCCAGACACGTTGGAAGTCTTGTGCAGAGGCTCTCTCCTAGTCAACAGTTTAGGTAATACGAATCTTAAATAAGAAGTATAAAATATAGAAACACAATACTACTTTAGGAAATAAGGCACTGTAATAAGAAAAAAATATCAAATATGGAGACACTATACAAAAGGTGGTTGTTCTAAACAACATGAGAGAGCAATGTTAGGTGACAGAATAAGAAATGTTCTGGGGCTGTGGTGGGGGAGTAGAATAGAAAAATACTTTATTCAAATACTTAAAAATACTTTAGTAAGAGAGCGAGAGAGAGTTGTGTGGGAGTATTGCACTGATAGAATATTGCACATTTATCAGAAAATTGATCAGAGGGAATATGACACAGTCCCATGTTGCAGATGCCAGTAAAGTGAGGTAATATTGTGTTGTTTTCCACTTGTTCAGTAGTTTGGTTTTGCCATCAGCCTGACTGGCAGAAGAAGCTGTTGAAAAGCCAGTTTTATGTGATGATGCTGCTCTGCTGTCTCAGGTTGGATGTGCAGCGTTGTGTCTGAGCAGGGACTGAGCCGGATGGAGAGAGTCTCTGATGATTCCCTCTGCTCTTTTCAGACAGCGCTGCACATACAGAGTCCATGGAAGGAAGTTTTGTCCCTATAATCCTCTCTGCCTGTGTGGTGTTTCCATACCTCACAGGGATGCCTCTCCATCAGTCCTCTGCAGGCCTGGGTGAGAGGGCCATGGTTCAGACCAGCTTTCCTGAGCAGCCTGATGAAGTAAAGCCTTTGCTGGGTGGTGCTAAGAGTCCAGCTCAGGTCAGATGGAACCTGCAGTGCCTGTAACTGTCGGCCCTCTCCACCTCAGTCCCTTTGATGAGAGGCTGGAGAGGATGAGGATTCTCCCGGTATTATTTCCTTGGTCTTGTCTGCGTTGAGGATGAGGTCGTTCTCCTCTCCATAGATGAGGATGTTGTTAACCAGGGCCCTGTATCCTGACTTGTCTCCCCCCTTGATGAGCCCCAGGATGGGGGTGTCTTCAGCGTATTTAATGATGATGGTGTTGTCCTGGGTGGAGATGCAGTCATAGGTGTACAGGGTGAAGGGTTTGGGGTTAGCCCTATGGAGATCCTGTGCTGACTGTGAGCTCAGCAGACACCCGTCCTCCCATCCTCACCACCTGTGGTCTTTCTGTCAGGAAGTCCAGAATCCAGTTGCAGGTGGGGGTTGGGATGCCAAGGTCTGTCAACTTCCCAATCAGCTTGCCTGGGTGGATGGCGTTGAAGGCAGAACTGTAGTCCAGACAGCATCCTTTCTATACGTTCCATACATTCTGCTGCCTTCCAGGTGTTGCAGGGTATGGTGAAGGCCGGGCTATTGCTACCGTGTCGTCCATTGATCGATTTGGACGGTAGGCAAACTGGAGGGGGTGGACAGTGTCTGGGAACATGTGGTTGATGTGTGCTAGAACCAGTTTTTCTAGGTGACTGGTGTGAGTGGTGCTGGCCTCGGGGGTCTGTGGTTGCTATGGCTCTTCTGTAGCTTGTGACAGCCTGGATTCCCTGCCACATGCTGCATGTGTTGTGGTTGAGGTAGTAGCTTTCAAGTTTCTGGGAGTGAGCCCTTTGCTGCTCTGATGGCCTTCTGCGGCTCGTACGCTCTCGATCGTCCCCCTGTAGAAGGTGCACATGATGGGGGGCGGGGCTCCAGCTCTTCTTATTTTGCAGAGGAAGTGGAGGCGTTGGGGAGCCCTCTTGGCCAGTGATGAGGTGTTGGTGGTCCAGGACAGACCCTCTGAGACGTGCATCACCCAGGAACTTGGTGCTGCTCACCCTTTCCCCAGCAGTACCGTTGGTCAGTGGGTGGTGTTGGGTGTGTGCTCTCCTGAAGTCCACAACAATCTCTTTTGTCTTCTCCACCTCACTCCAGTAGTTTGTCTCATCGTTGTTGCTTAGAAGACCCACCACAGTTGTGTCGTCCGCAAACTTGATGATGGAGTTTGAGTTGTGCAGCGGCGTGCAGTTGTGGGTCAGCAGGGTGAAGAGGAGGGGGCTCAACACACATCCCTGGGGGGGCCTCCGTGTTCAGGGGTGGTGCAGGATGTGCTGCTGCCGACCCGCACTGCTTGTGGTCTCCCTGTCAGGAAGTCCAGCAACCACTTGCAAAGGGAGGTGTTCAGTCATGGCCGGTCCAGTTTGATGAGATGATTGTGTTGAATGCTGAACTGAAGTAGATGTGCTCCATGCTAATCCAGCCGGTGTGGATTAGCTGTGTGTTTCCTTGTTATTGTCCATAATTCTGAGTTAAAGACAAAGTGGTCTCATTCCCACACAGTCCATTTATCTTGGCATTCACCTCTAACCTGCAAGTTTTAATTTCCAGCTCTGCAATCTTGTGCAGAAGTGTGTTAAGATCCTCTGTGGAGAAGGGAGGCATCTTGCTTCTTCTTAGTGTTGGCCAAGTGCTAAGTTCCCAGTATTTCTAAATCCTGCTTCTGTTGTGTGTAGGCTGAGATGAATGCTATAGAAATGGTAAATGCACTGAATGGTTAGGGCGGATTATATAGAGCTTTTCTAGTTTAGTCGACAACTCAAAGCACTTTAAAGCTGCAGTCGGCAGGTTTTCAAAATTGCGAGTCTAAAGTCGGAAAATTTGAACTGATACAACTTTCAGGTCCCTCCCCCAACCTCTAACAAGCTCCGAATCGCCCCCCAAACCCCTCCCCCTCTGTGGACGAGGTTGTGCACGTGAGTTCACACCAGTGTGAGCGCACACAAGCTGGGGCAGACTCACGCTCAGCAGCGTGTGCACAAGCTGTGATTGACAGGTAGGATTCCTCCACCCTAACTTGATTGGTTAAAAACAGCCGGGAGCGCTCGGTTTTTACAAGAATGATTACAGGCTCCAGAGGGAGCTACAGAATTCGTTATTTTTCCTAAACAGCCTATTTAATATTCTACTTCCAGAATCCCATGACAGTTCAAGCTAATATGACTAAAAAAAAGTTGCCGACTGCCGCTTTAATACTACATGCCACATTCAGCCATTCAGTCACACACTCATACAGCACGTCTCAGTCTATACAAAGCATTTCATGTTTACTCATCATAACAGATAGTGAAAACTTTTCTGAAACACTAGAAGTAATGACTCAAGCACTACAGCTTCCACACCACCAGGAAAATCCTCTCTCAAATGTTTTCATTTAAAAAACTGAACAAGACTCAAAAGCCTCTTTCACACATATGTTGTGTTACAGATGCCAAACGGCTTGGTAAAATGAATTTGAATAAAATGAATAATTCTTTTACTTTTTGCCATCATTTCGGACACAGACAAATTCCACCAAGTGACAGTTTGAATACTTTTACAAAAGTGTATAGAAGTGTGGTACTTACATTCAGTGGAAGCCCCTGATGGTGACCTGTCAGTGATCCAGTTGACCGCTTTGTTTGCTGGTCTGTAATGGGAAGGCCCATTAAAAAGCAAACAGTGAATAATGGGAATTTCCACATGCATATTTGACATGGTTCTGCCCAGTTTCCAGGGCCAGCCCTGCTTAGAGCAGGTGGAATGCATGAATGAGACATCCTGGTGGACCCATGCTGACCCTGCTGTGCTCTCCCTGCAGCTGCTCTCTCCCAGTAACGTGGCTGTTTATGGAGGCCTGTGTGCTTTGGCCACCTTCGACAGGCAGGAGCTCCAACGGAACGTCATCTCCAGCAGGTAGATAAGTTCTACTTCTTACTGACTGAAACATTCACACACATGCATATGTGTATATATACACCGCTCCAAAAAATAAAGGGAACCCTAAAATAACACGTCATACATCTCAATGAATGAAATATTCCAATGAAATATACACAGCAGAATGTGTTGAGAACAAAGTACAATGAAGATGATCAGTGAGAATCAGAATGATCCACGGAGCTAACATGGATAAAACGGGCTGATCCAACTTCTGTGGAAACTCCTCCAGACAAGTCAGGCCTCCACCTGCCTGTGTGGCCTCCACCTGCCTGTGTGGCCTCCACCTGCCTGTGTGACCTCCACCTGCCTGTGTGACCTCCACCTGCCTGTGTGACCTCCACCTGTCTGTGTTGCCTCCACCTGCCTGTGTGGCCTCCACCTGCCTGTGTGACCTCCACCTGCCTGTGTGACCTCCACCTGCCTGTTTGACCTCCACCTGCCTGTGTGACCTCCACCTGCCTGTGTGACCTCCACCTGCCTGTGTGGCCTCCACCTGCCTGGCCATGCTCCTGATGAGGCGGCGGATCTCCTCCACCTGGATGAAAGCATCAGTCAGCTCCTGGTGCAACGTGGCGTTGGTGGATGGAACCAGACACGATGTCCCAGATGTGCTGGATTGGATTCAGGTCTGGGGAACGGGCAGGATTCAGGTCTGGGGAACGGGCAGGATTCAGGTCTGGGGAACGGGCAGGATTCAGGTCTGGGGAACGGGCAGACTTCAGGTCTGGGGAACGGGCAGGGTTCAGGTCTGGGGAACGGGCAGGATTCAGGTCTGGGGAACGGGCAGACTTCAGGTCTGGGGAACGGGCAGGATTCAGGTCTGGGGAACGGGCAGGGTTCAGGTCTGGGGAACGGGCAGGGTTCAGGTCTGGGGAACGGGCAGGGTTCAGGTCTGGGGAACGGGCAGACTTCAGGTCTGGGGAACGGGCAGGGTTCAGGTCTGGGGAGCGGGCGGGCCGGTCCATAACATCCATGCCTTCATCATGCAGGAGCTGCTGACACACTTCAGCCACATGAGGCCGAGCGTTGTCATGCATCAGAAGGAGCCCAGGACCCACTGCACCAGCATGTGGTCTCACACTGGGTCTGAGGTCTCATCCCGGAACCTAATGGCAGTCAGAGTACCTCTGGCTAGCACATGGAGGGCTGTGAGGCCCTCCAAAGAAATGCCTCCCCACACCATTACTGACCCCGCCTGAACGTGCTGCAGGCAGCAGAACCTTCTCCACGGGGTCTCAAGACTCCGGCTGTCACATGTCGTTTCCAGCTGTGTGTGTGTGTGTGTTAGGTTAGGTTTCTTTATTAGTCTCCACAAAGGAGAAATTTCTCTCGGAGACAGGGAGGTTACAGCACCATAAAACACATAAGAGGACAACACCAACAGACAACAATAAAATGTAAGGTACAGGCTCAGAAACATTGGATGTCCTAACCCACTGCCCCTGTCCCATCCAGTCCATACCCCCCCCCCCCCACCCCCACCACCACCACCACCACCACCACCACACACACACACACACACACACACCCCCAATACCAACCCATCCTCCAGAACCAAACACACATTCACTCTATGATAAATATCTAGAATTCCTTCATTCCATAATTTAAGAAAGATGGTACAAACAAGGATACATTCATTCATGTATACCCCCCTCTCAGCTAGTACCCTCATGGCCATTACTCCATTCCATTACCACCTACAGTACAAACACTAACTGCAGAGGTCCCTTTTTGTCACGTAAAACTACGTTTTTACTGCCCATGCGTTGGCTCCCAAATGGTAAAAATATGTTTTTACGTTTTTTTTTAATGGATTCTGAATCTATACATTCTAATGCACATTCTGTGTGATTTTTGTAATTATGTGATGAACAGAACTGACATAGATGGCATTCAAAAACTGGTGTCATCATCTGGACATTTTGATCATTAAGGCGGTAGCATGGTTGCCGCGTCTGTCACGGCGGTGGTGGACCGTGACGTCAAAATGACGTTTCAGGCCTGGCGCTTCCCTTGAACAGACAGCGCAGCGCGTTGTCGTGCACCAGTCGATTTTTGTAACTTGGCGGCGCCGAGCACAACGAACCGGATGGACCGATGTGAGACCAGGCTCAGTGAGGAGGTGCGTTTGTACAGGCAGCTGTACGAAACTGCAGTGAAACAGCACAGGGAGCACGTAAACTCCCAAAACTGCTGTACAGAGATTGGCAGAACTTTTGGGAAAGAGGGAGAGTTCTGTAAGAATGTGTGGAAGAAGCTACGGGACAGATACCTGAAGGCAAAGAAGAGGGCAGAGACTCTGTTGATGCCGGGGGCTTCAAACCTTCACCTCTTTTAACTGAATTAAAAAATTAAAATGATCCGAAAACTGCAGCAGTATCATTGATGACAGTATTCCTGCCCTTGACAGCGGCATTGTTTTCTTCTCCACTTTCGTGCTTGTAGAGTAGAGGTAACCTTAACGTAGCAGCGCCACCTCTGTGACGGAGAAAATTGCAACTACTGGCGCGCAACGACTTGCGCCACTATATAGGGTCCTATGGCGGGCACGAACTCGTGACGTCATCAACACCGCTCGCGCGAGCAGACGCGGCAACCATGCTAGAGCCTTTACGCCAATGGCTTTGCGTGAACTCAAGAACAATTTTGATAACGCTGCACTGATTGTTGTGCATTTCCGCATTTTGTCCAATCGCACGTGTCGGTTTCCAGAGGGTGGCGGTAAAGTAACATAAACAAACAACAAGAAGGAGAAGAAGACACGCGACAAGTCTAAGGAGGCGGTCTTATGAACAGGTTAGCTTTGCAACATGCGACACGACGCAAATCCTCTGACCCGGATATGTAAGTATCTAAAGTGCGACAGGCTGAAAGAGCGCACGTTTCACAAAAGCCCCGATCTCAGTTTGTTGTTGATTTTTGGTGGATACCCGCCTTGGTTTAGCTAAGGATAACTCGCTAATGGCGGCACCTAGAGACACGCAGTTTTGACCCACAAAGAGTTTAAAGTCTCAGCTTTCAAACGAGCCATAACATGTTTCAGTGGCCCTATCACATAATATGCTGTGACTGTACAAAAAACGTCAAAAAAATGGTTTAGAACGCTGGGATTCTTCGACATAATTCTGTAAAAACCGCTGGTAGTCAATGTGTTAATAGACTGAGGTATAAAGGAATGTTTGTAGCGATTGTGTTTACACAGAGGGAGTCTAAACCTCCTCCCAGAGTTTAAAAGAATATATTCCCCATTTAGTACATAACCACCATCTGATGCAATGACATTCGCCTGACTGATAGTGGCCTGCTCAAAGAGCTCCTGTGGGTTAAGGGGGGACATCACCCCCATAATCCTACCTGCTGTTTTAATGAGGCTTGAGATTTCTGCCCTGTGTTTTACCGTGAGATTGCCAAACCAGCAGGTAATCCCATAACGAAGAACAGACTCTATCGTGGCTCTGTAGAAGATTAACATGATGTTTTTACATACTCCAAAGACTCTAAGTCTGTGCAGAAAATGTAGACGCTGGTGTATTCTGGCACAGACATTAGCCGCTTTCGGACAGAGTAGTTATAGGAACGCAGTTATCAGAACTGTCCTACTCGAATTTCGTTCTGATAACTGTCCTTCTGTTTCAGTCTGCATTCGCACATGAGTCGGGACCTGATAGGGACTGATGCGGCGCGCGCAGCCGTCTGCTTCAGTGACGTGTTAGCCGTTTAGCGCCACATTCAAACACAAAACAAAACCCGTAAAAGTAATTAGAGAAGAAAAAACACCACAATGAATCTAATATGGAGAGCGGGGAGGCCACTGTGTTCATGGTCTGCATGATGGTGATATTAATCATGGACGATCACATCAGGCGTCTAATATCGAGGCTGGAAGAGCTCACAGAGAGTCAGGAGATACTTTTTCATTTCATGAAGGAAGAAAGGAGAGCAGAGCGCTGCAGACAAAGGAGAGCAGTGTAAGTTTAACTTATTAAACACCCGCCGGTTGTGTCTGTGTCTATGAGGAAACATTTCAGCCGTGATAGCATGACATGGGGCGTAGCTACCGACCACCACACACCTCCCTCAGATCGTTCTATAGAACCATGAAAAGACCCGACCTCGGAGAAGGAGCTAAATAGTTATAGGAACTAAGGGAGAAAGCCCCGAGTTCCTGTATGTCCGAACATGGGAGAAAACGGCCCCGCGGATTAAAAGGTTATTAGAACTGCCAAAGGTTCCTACAGTCCGAAAGCGGCTATAGGTCACCTGGGTACGCCAGCTGAGATCGCTGTCTATATGCACCCCCAGGTACTTAAAAGTGTTCACCTGATCAATAGTATGTAGTGTAGTATGTAGTGTGTGTGTGTATGTATGTGTATGTATGTATGTGTGTGTAATCTGTTTCCTTTTTTCTGTCCCCAGCTCCTTTAAATTATTTCTGGAATTGGAACCTCAGATCCGCGACATCATCTTCAAGTTCTATGAGTCCAAGTATGCGTCTTGTCTCAAGCTGCTGGATGAAATGAAGGTAAGAGCAGATCCTGAAACACCTTTTTAGATGTGCACAGCTTTAGAGCGACTGCAGCTGAGTGTGTCCATGTCATCTGATCTAAAGCCATTTCACTATCCCTTTGGACATGGTCCTAGTTTACTGGCAGAACTTTCTCCCAAGCTGTTAGTATTATTATAAACGTTGTTCTCTATGGTTTCATTTGTAGATGCTCTGTCATTGGACATTCTAACCTATAACTGCTATGTTAAGAATAGAATAGAAATAGAATAGAAAAATACTTTATTTGTCCCCTAATGGGGGAAATTCAAATTAGTCAAGTAGCTCAACATTTTTTTCAAATATTTACAATGATTGTATTAACAACAATAAAACAACAATAATAATACCAATTCTAGTAAAAAATATTACTACTAACTAATAATAATAACAATAAATGACTAAATAAACAAATAAAATTGTTTAAAAATAAAAAAAAGAATCAATCAATCAATTTGAGAAGAACTCAGCAGTCCCTGTTAAAAAGCCTTCTGGCTGTGGGGAAAAAGGACCTCCTGAAGCTCTCAGTCCTGCAGATTCTCACTGCAGCTGCTCCTCTGTCCTGCAGGATGCTGTGGAGAGGATGTTTATTATTCTCCATCACAGAATCTAACTTCCTCCTCCTCCGTTGCTCCACCACAGCACCAAGAGGGTCCAGCCTGCCTACAACAGAACCAGCCTTTTTCACCAGTTTGTCCAGGCACCTACAGTTTGCGTCTGTAGTGCAACTCCCCCAGCAGACAGCAGCATAGAGCAGTGCACTCTCAGTGATAGTGTGATAAAACATGCTCATCATATCACTGCAGACATCGAAGGACCTGAGCCGTCTCAGGAAGAAGAGACGGCTCTGGCCCCTCCTGTACATTGCGTCTATGTTGGCAGACCACTCCAGTTTATTATCCAGCACCACCCCCAGGTATTTGCAGGTCTGAACAGTCTCTATCTCCCCTCCATCAATGCAGACTGACTGGTATGGGGTTTTAGATCTCCTGAAGTCCACCACCAGCTCTTTGGTTTTGGTGGTGTTCAGGAGCAAACCGTTCTTTTTGCTCCAGTCAGTAAAGGCCTCCACAAGGTCCCTGTACTCCTTCTCCTGTCCACCGCGCACACATGCCACAACCGCCGTATCATCAGAATACTTCTGAATGTGGCAGGACTCTGAGTTGTACCTGAAGTCTGATGTGTACAGGGTGAAAAGAAAAGGAGCCAAAACAGTACCCTGCGGTGCCCCAGTAATGCATTCCAGTGTTCCAGAAACACATCTCCCCATCCTGACATACTGTGGTCTGGCAGACAGATAGTCTATAATCCATGATGTCAAGGAGGGGGCCACACCCATACCGAGCAGCTTGTCTTTCAGTATGGGAGTGTGTTTTAACAACACACAGTTAAACATATTTGTTTCTATGAATGATTTAATCAAATGCATCCCTAATTAAATTATGCATGTCCAAACATTTCTTGCTGCTGAATGTGGTGAAAACAGATTCCATTACTGCTTTCATGTATCAGTTGAGGCGTTTTGCCACAGAAGACGTCTTCGTTAACTGGCTGCTGAGTGACAGATTGCTGCATTGTGGGTTAGAATGGCGAGTTCTGCAGTGCCGGCTTGTCCTAGCATGTTTCATCTTGACAGTTCAGAGGCAGATCAATTTCAACCCACTTTATGGATGACAGCGATGTGACACCAACGACTAGCATTGCAATAATGCTTTTAGCCCAATACACCTAGGGGCCACAGACCCCTTTAACATGTGTTTTTTAAGTCGGTGTTAATAAAAGTCATTGCCTCACTCGGTGCATTGAAGACCTTGAACCGATCCTTGTGCTTTATCCGGAGCCTCGCTGGGAAAAGTAAGCCGTGCTCCACCTTCAGCTCCCGTAGCATCCGCAGGGGCTCGGTGTATCCACGCTGCTGCCGCATCACTTCAGGCGTGATGTCCGGGAAAATCAGCACCTTGTTGCCTTTATACTCCAGTCGTGGTTCCCTCCGAAGGCGAAGTATGAGCTCCTTCTCCGGATAGAAGTGGACCCTGGGGGCGGTCTGTGGCGTAGTGGGTACAGCAGCTGTTGGAGGCGGCTGCAGGGTCCGGTGTGCCCGGTCGATAACCACCAGTGACCGAAAGCTGCCCTCTCCAAGAAGCTTTGGGATTAATTCCTCGACGAATTCTGTTGGTTTACCTCCTTCTGCATGCTCAGGTATGCTGATAATTTTGATATTATTGCGACTCGACCGGCCCTCGAGGTCATTCACTTTTAGCTTGAGCGCGTTGTTATCATCTTTCAGGCCAGAGATCGTCTTCTCCAAGCAGGTGATGCGGCTCTCATGGTCCAGCATTTGCTCTTCCACCGGCTCTACCTTCTCCATTAGCTCATTTTGAGAGCTCTGCACCATCTAAAGTGTCTGCTCTAACTTGTCAAACCTGTCGTTAATTTTTTTTTTTTCAAGGATCTTGTCTGCAATTTTTTCCCAGATTAACGGCATCTGCTCCGTGTCGCTGCCGTCAGATTCATGACTTGTCTGATCACCGCTAGCACTGTTAGCACTAGCATTAGCAGAGGATGGTTGATATAACTCAACGTTTTGATACTTCTTCTTCGGCATGTTATTGCATAAACTTAACTGGATACGCTCCTCGTGTGTGAAATTATTCCCGAGGCTGATGGAATTTGTGATAATGTGTACTAATAATTATAAATCATAATGTCCGTCCAAGGCTTGTCCTTGTTGGTGTCTTTATTGTACACACTAACACAACTGTAACAACATGTTCTCTGACTGCTGTCTGGCTAATCCTGTACATCTCAGTTGTTATAAGTTCCGGTCTATAAGTAAATCTATAGGTGACAGAGGTAGGTTATCCCTCTGGTGGTGTGGGGGTAGTACTGCATAAAATATATTCAGGATACCACATCCCTCCCCTCTTAAGTTTAAAGTATTCCAGTGAAATTAACTTTAACAGTCACCTTCAGTATTAACCTTACTTTGACTATACAGTGAAATTATATACTGAATCTCAATAACAACCTAAGATTTCTTACAATAACTAAACTATGTTACTGTACTTCTCTTACAGGTTAAAGGTCAAATGCCAACAAACAACTGAAATAACTATGGCAAGGCTTGTTTACAAATGTTTTTTCTTTTCTTTTTTTTTACATTTTTTTTTTTTCTTCTTTTTTTTTTCTAACTAGGAAGGTTGGGTAGACTGCCAAACCTTCCAGTGCATATCCCAGAGCGTATTCTGACTCTTTCTTGAGGGATGTCATTTCTAACTAACAAAGTCTCTCAGATATGCAGGAGTCTGTCTGGTGCGTGCAGATCTGCGTAGCACAGGTGTCTGTTCAGCTCCTGTCTCTGGCAAATGTTCAGCTGGAGGATGAACCTGGGCTGGCTCAGCAGGCTGCTCAGTCACTTCCCCTCCTACGGCTGTTGGAACGACCGGGTCTGCAGGCACGACCTCCACTGCTTGCTCTGGCAACTGCAGGCTGTCAGGCTCTCCTCTCACCTCAGGACTGGACATGTCGTTCGATGATGCGTGACGCTTGCGAATCTGGTCGACGTGACGTCTCATCACGCGTCCATCTCCTGTCTGTACCGTGTAGGATACGGGTCCAGTGTTCTCATCTACTACTGCTGGTATCCACTTCGGTCCATGGCTGTAGTTACGAACGTATACGTCATCTCCAGATGCAAAACTTCTCCACTTACTGTGTGTGTCGTGATGTTCTTTTTGTTTGAGTTGTTTCTTACGAATCTTTGACTTCACATCAGGCAGCAGAAGATCCAGTGTGGAACGCAGTCGTCTGGACATGAGCATTTCAGCGGGTGACAAGCCAGTAGTACTTTGTGGTGTAATTCTGTAGTTGAACAGAAATCTGGCTATTTTTGTTTCCAGTGTGTCTCCTTTTGTTTTCTTAATTCCTTGTTTGAATGTCTGCACGGCTCTTTCCGCGAGCCCGTTGGATGATGGGTGGAAAGGTGCGGATGTTTTGTGCTGTATTCCATTCTGTTTCAGGAATGTTTCGAACTCTTGACTGGTAAAGCATGTTCCGTTGTCAGATACTATGGTCTGGGGTAGCCCATGTATACTAAAACATTGTCTCAACTTTTCAATAGTCACCTGACTTGTTGAACTGTTTGTTGGGTATACATCAATCCATTTGGAATGTGCATCGACGATGATCAGGAACATCTTTCCAAGGTAAGGACCGGCATAATCGATATGCAGTCTGCTCCAGGGCGTTTCAGGCCACTCCCATGGATGAAGCGGCGCCCCTGCAGGACACTTCCTGTTTTCTTGGCAGGTGTGGCAGGACTGAACTTCCTTCTCGAAGTTCTCGGAATCCATTCCTGGCCACCACACAAATGAGCGTGCTAAGCCTTTCATCCTGGATATGCCTGGGTGTGTGGCATGCAGCTGTTTCAGTATCACACTCCTTCCTTTCTTCGGAACTACCACTCTCAACCCCCAGAGTACACATCCATCTCTCACACTTAGTTCCAGCTTTCTCTTACTGTACGGTTTGAACGCTGTATCCACCTCCTTTGGCCATCCTTTCAGGCACCAGAGTAACACTTGCGACAGTGTCTCATCTTTGGCTGTCCACTGCTTCACCTGAGCTGTGCTGATTGGTGTATCGTCCATCACATCCAGCATAAGGACTTGGTCGGCGTCGTCCTCTTCCTCCGTCTGTGGTAGAGGCAACCTGCTCAGTGCGTCTGCGTTTGCATGTTCTTTTCCAGGTTTGTAAATGATTTTGTATTCGTATGCTCGTAGCAGGATTGCCCATCGCTGCACTCTCGGTGAACCAATCTGAGGAACCGGCTTCTTCTCATGGAAAAGCGATATCAGCGGTTTGTGGTCAGTGCTGATTGTAAACATTCGTCCATAGATGTACTTGTGGAATGTCTTTATTCCGAAGATGATGGCTAAGCTCTCTTTATCCAGTTGCGAGTATCGCTTCTCGGCTGGTGTCAGCGTGCGTGACATAAAACCTAATGGTTTCTCACTGCCATCTTCCATGACATGGGACAATACGGCACCTACTCCGTATGGTGAGGCGTCGCATGCCAGTACCAATTCTTTGTCTGCTGAGTAGTGACTCAGGACTTTGGCTGATTTCAGCATCTGTTTGGACAATCGAAAAGCATCTTCCTGCTCTTTGTTCCAGGTCCACTGGGACTCTTTTCTCAGCAACTGATGGAGCGGAGCTAAGCGTGTGGCTAGGTTAGGGAGAAACTTGTTATAGTAATTCAGTAAACCAAGGTAAGCTTTCAATTCGGTCACTGTGGTTGGCTGTGGAGCCTCTTCAATGGCTGTCACCTTGCTTTGCACTGGGTGCAGGCCTTCCGCATTGATAATGTGACCTAAGTACTCCACCTCGTTTTTCAGGAATGTACACTTGCGTCTGTGAAGTCGCAGGCTGGCTTCCTTCAGTCTCCTCAGTACCTCGTCCAGCTTTTTTAGATGCTCAGCTTCATCTTTCCCTGTCAATAATATGTTGTCTAAATACACAGCTACTCTAGGCAGGCCCTGTAGCAAGCTTTCCATGGTTCTCTGGAAAATTGCTGGAGCAGCTGACACTCCGAAGGGAAACCTATTGTAGGTGAACAGTCCACGATGTGTGTTGACTGTTAAGTATTTCTTGGATTCTTCATCCATCACAATCTCCTGATAAGCATGACTTAAATCTAGCTTGGAAAACTGTTTCCCTCTTCCCAGTGTATTAAACAAATCATCCACTCGGGGAATGGGGTACTGCTCTAGGGAGGAGGCGTTGTTGACTGTTAATTTGTAATCACCGCAGATCCTGGCAGAACCATCCGGCTTCAGGACAGGTACGATGGGTGCTGCCCACTCAGCATACTTTACTGTTATGATGCCCTCTCTCTGCAGTCTATCAAGCTCCTCTTCAACTTTTGCTCTCATGGCATACGGAACTGAGCGGGGTTTGTAGAACTTGGGACAGGCTTCAGCTGACACTCGAATTGTTGCTTTCATGCCTTTTAACATGCCTAGCTCTTCTTTAAAAACATCTTCATGCTTTGAAAGTACTTGCTGTAGCCCTTGTTTCTCTGTTCTCACATGTTTTATCTCATCCCATTTCAGCTTCAGTGTCTCCAGCCATGCTCTTCCTAGCAAACTAGGTCCAGTACCCTTCACTACCACTAGGGGCAGTGTCTTCACTTGCTGGCCATAGATCACTTCCACATCTGCTACTCCTACAACTTTAATTTTCTCTCCTGTGTAAGATCTCAGTGTAAGCTTGGTTTCTTTTAGTTGTAGGCGCTTGTTTTCTTTCCACATTTCATTAAAGTTTGTCTCATTCATGACACTCACGCTACATCCAGTGTCAATCTCAAAGTTTACTTTCTTCCTATTCACCTCCATCTTTACTTCCAATGGCTTAATTCTTTTGATTGAGGTTTCTGCTTTAATGCAAGCTAACGTGAATGCTTCCTCTTGCTCTGATGAACTATCATCTTGCCTCTCACATACCTTGTGTGCTTTCTGTGGGCGTGCGCGTCGCTCTTCTCTGTTTGGTTTCTTTTCATCTGGTCGCGAGCTCCCTTTTAGTTTTATTTCAACAAGCTTTGGCGATGTGCCCTCCTTTTCCACAAGCGTAACACTTTGCTTCTTTAAACTTGCACTCGCCTGCACTGTGTTGCTTTCCGTTGCATCTGTAGCACTCTTTCTTTTTCCAATCACCCTTTCTCTCCTTTCCTTCCGTTTTCACACTGTTGCAAGCCAACGGGGCTTTGGATTGAAGGTCTTGTACATTCTTACTGGCGGCTTCGGCAGCTACGGCAATTTTAAATGCCTTCTCAAATGTTAACTCAGTTTCGGACAACAAACGTCGTTGAATCCTATCATCATTGATTCCGCAAACGAGGCGATCCCTTAACATTTGCTCCAGTGTAGTGCCAAAGTTACAATCCTGAGCTAGTCGTCTCAGCTCGGCTACGTATGCACTCACAGTTTCACTAGGCTGACGGGCACGAGAGTCGAATTTGTATCTCTGCACAATCTCACTTGGTTTAGGATTGAAGTGGTCTTTCATTATAGTGACTATCTGGTGGTATGTTTTCATGCTGGGCTTATCTGGACTCACCAGGTTCCATATGAGCTTGTATGTGGCTGGTCCCACAACGCTAATGAGGATAGCTCTTTGCTTATGTCCATCATCAATTCCATTAGCTTCGAAAACCTGATCTAGAATATCGCAGTACTCTTCCCAAGTCTGCTCCTTCGAATCAAATGCTGACAGATTTCCTACCGTCACATTCATCTTTGTTTCACGTGCTCTGGTCCTGCGTCCACCCTTTTGTTAGCACCGTTTCGTCTTTCGTCCGCCACTTGTCTCAATCAATCCACCGTCATCTTCAGTCAAGCACTTGTCATCGTCCTTGCATTCTCGTCGCCAATATGTGATAACGTGTACTAATAATTATAAATCATAATGTCCGTCCAAGGCTTGTCCTTGTTGGTGTCTTTATTGTACACACTAACACAACTGTAACAACATGTTCTCTGACTGCTGTCTGGCTAATCCTGTACATCTCAGTTGTTATAAGTTCCGGTCTATAAGTATATCTATAGGTGACACAGGTAGGTTATCCCTCTGGTGGCGTGGGGGTAGTACTGCATATAATATATTCAGGATACCACATCATTATATGCGAGACTGTCAAAATGATAAATTGAAATATTGTCACGGAGGAGCTCCTGAAAGCACGTCTACTCAATGCGCTGCAGCGCCCCCGAAGCTTTGTCTTTGAATGGAAACTGTATCCATGTCTTGTCTTTTCTCCAGGACGAAGCCTCAGAAAAGTACTTTTCAAATTGACTTTCAAGTGCCCCCAAGTGATCAACAATTGTGCATTTCACGTCAGGCGACAGCTCTGTGGAATCCACCAACTCCTCCCCTGATGGAAACATGGAGACGTTGTCTCCCCTGACGTGCTCTCTCCATCCTTTTTTTTTTTTTTTTTTTCAGGAAGCCTTCCATCTTGTCATGGAGCTGAATGGCGTGTGTGTTGCGGCCCTGCATAGTTCTGTTAAGTCGGTTCAGCTCTGAAAAAATGTCCACCAGATATGCCAGTGTAGTGACCCAGGCATTGTCATTGAAATGCACAGCCAGCTCCGTGAGGTTTTGGCCCGCTAGAAACTCGTGGATGGCTGTGCGTAATTCAAAGACACGAGTACTTTGGTTCAGCCTCCAGGGATGATGGCAGGAATGGAGTTGCAAGCTTTTATTTTGTCTTTGAACTGTGGCGTACTGTCCATCACAGGGCTTTGCGTGTTTTAAAGAAGGCAAGGCAAGTTTCTTTGTAGAGCACAGTTTGTACACAAGGCAATTCAAAGTGCTTTACAGCTACATAAAATCACAAGAAGGCAAACAAAATCATTCCAAAAAACATCAAAATGAATCATTAATTAATTAAAAATTAAAGCTAAGAGTGCAGATCAAACACTTCCAGGTGTCATATGCACAGCTAAATGGAACTGTTTTCAGCCTGGATTTAAACATTGTCAGAGTTGAGGCCTGTCTCACATCTTCTGGAAGACTGTTCCAGATGTTAGGAACATCAAACTGAAACGCAGCCTCACCTTGTTTAGTCCTGACTCTGGGCCCCAGCAGGAGACCCCTCCCTGAGGTTCTCAGAGCCCGAGTTGGTTCATATGGCTCTAACATGTAATTCAATTCAATTCATTTTTATTTATATAGCGCCAAATACAACAAATGTCATCTCAAGGCACTTAGATAATAAAGTCCAATTCAAGCCAATTGGAGTTCAATTCATTGTAATCATAATTATTTTTTTAAATAATCCAATTCATTCATATAGAGCCAATTCAAAAACACTTTCCTAGCTAAGGAAACCAACAGATTGCATTGAAACTTGTCTTCAGTCCAATCTCCCGTCCTGAGCGGGCCTGAGGCGACTGTGGAGAGAAACGACTCCCTTTGAACAGGAAGAAACCTCTGGCAGAACCAGAACCAGGAAGGGTGGCCATCCGCCTCCACCAGCTGGGGTTTGAGAGGACAGAAAGAGAGGGGACAACAAACACTGTAACACCAAAGGATATCTGTTGGAACAGGGAAACACGAGTTAATGACCACAATAATGTCACATATACATAAAGAGAGTAAAGTGAGGAAAGGTGTGACAGATGAGGCCCCCAACAGGCTGGGCCTATAGCAGCTTAACTATGGGATGTTTCAGGATCACCTGAGCCATCCCTAACTATAAGCTTTATCAAAAAGGAAAGTTTTAAGCCTGGTCTTAAAAGTGGAAAGGGTGTCTGCTTCCCGGACATTTACTGGCAGCTGGTTCCACAAGAGAGGGGCCTGATAACTGAAGGCTCTGCCTCCCAAACTGGCAGCTGGTTCCACAGAGAGGGGCCTGATAACTGAAGGCTCTGCCTCCCAAACTGGCAGCTGGTTCCACAGAGAGGGGCCTGATAACTGAAGGCTCTGCCTCCCATTCTACTTTTAGAAACTCTGGGAACCTCAAGTAAACCTGCAGTCTGAGAGCAAAGTGCTCTGTTAGGAAAATATCTTACAATGAGATCTTTAAGATATGATGGAGCTCGGTCATTAAGAGCTTTAAATGTGAGGAGAAGAATCTTAAATTCTATTCTGAATTTAACAGGGAGCCAATGAAGAGAAGCTAAAACTGGAGAAATATGATCTCTCCTGTTAGTTCTCATCAGAACTCTGGCTGCAGCATTTTGGATCAACTGAAGGCTTTTCAGAGAATATGTGGGACAGCCCAATAATAAAGAATTACAGCAGTCCAATCCTGAAGTAACAAATGCATGGAGCAGTTTTTCTGCATCACTCTGAGACAAGATGTTCCTGATTTTAACAATATCTTACAATTTTAAGTTGTAATTTAAGACTTTCGAGTCTTGAGTGGTGCTGCAGCTGAAGTTTAAGCTGTGTGATACAGAAGTGCAATTATAGATTAGCTTTAATGTAAAAAAAAAAAAAAAAAAGAATAAATAGATGAAATATTTTGAGCTGCTTCCATCTGGTATGGCTTCATCTAAAAGGACTCCAGATTGCTGAGCATGCTATTATGACGTGTTTTGTGCAAAGTGTGATTCTGTATGGACTGTTTTACCCGTCTTATACCTCATTTGATGTACTGTCCAGTCAGAAGAGAAGCATCACATGTACATGAACATGCCTAATATCTGAATGAGTGCGCACAGTCACTTTAACAGACTGCTGAACACAGTGTTGCATAGTTCATGTATGAGAAGGGAATCCCTTTTTTTACAATGTGCACAGGTGTATTGATTGTCCATTTGTTGTGGTATTTGTTTCAGGATAACCTGCTGTTGGACATGTACCTGGCTCCACACATCAAGACGCTGTACAGTCAGATCAGGAACAGAGCCCTCATTCAGGTGAGACACTACCACCTGTTAGTTGGATAAGCGTTGCCTTTGAACACCTGACCTGCAGAGATTAAAACAACCGGACTTACCAGCTGTTTCTGGTCTAAGCTGACAAGCAAACTCAGGGACTAACTGGACTTTTCACAGATATAATATGATATCCCAGATATTCCCAGATATGACAGTATTACTAGAGGAAGAGCTCTCTCCATTCCTCTTGTGGATGCCCACCACAGTTGTTGTTTTTTCCTTCTCCAGATGTTTTTCCTGTTAGGATAGCTACTAGATTTTAACAACATTACGAAGGTGAAAGAAGGCAGTCCTAGAAACCTGTTTTATATGTGAGTCAAATGATAAATTCTGGTCAAAAATAACCATGAAGATAAAGCAATACAGTTTAATCACACAGAGAGCTAAACATGTATAGATCCATGTGTATGTGTATATATATATATATATATATATGAAATACAAATAATAATATATATTTTTTTAAATGGACATTTATGCCATGTTGTCTAATAATGTTTCCTAATGGAAGCATGTATAAAGTGAAAAGAATCGGTCCAAGCACAGAACCCTGAGGAACTCCATGACTTACTCTGGTGTGTGAGGAAGATTCTTCATTTACAAGAACAAACTGAAATCTATCAGATAAATATGATTTAAACCAGCCTAATGCAGTTCCTTTAATCCCAATAACATGTTCAAGTCTGTGTAATAAGATACTGTGATCGACCGTATCAAATGCAGCACTGAGATCCAACAGGACAAGCACAAATCAAATCAAATCAAATTTATTTGTATTGCACATTTCATGTACAAACAGTTCAAAGTGCTTTACATAAAATAAAAGCATTGCAGCAGGGAGTGCAAGAAGCATTAAAAATACATAAAAGAATATAAAGAGAAACAAATAAAATCATTTAAATGAATTTAAAATCAGGCAACAGTCTAGATAAGTTAAAAGATATTTCATGCATAGACACATGAGAAAAGAAATGTTTTTAACCTGGATTTAAAAATGTCTCCATTTGGTGAAAGTTTAATCTCCACTGGCAGTTTGTTCCACTTGTTTGCAGCATAACAGCTAAATGCTGCTTCTCCATGTTTAGTCTGGACTCTGGACTGGACCAGCTGACCTGAGTCCTTGGATCTAAGAGCTCTGCTGGGTTTATATTCTCTGAACATATCACAGATGTATTTTGGGCCTAAACCGTTCTGGGATTTGTAAACCATCAGCAGGCTTTTAAAATCTATTCTGTGACTGACTGGAAGCCAGAGTAAAGATTTTAAAACTGGTGTGATGTGTTCAGATTTCTTAGTCCGGGTTAAAACTCCAGCAGCAGCGTTCTGGATGAGCTGCAGATGTTTAATGCTCTTTTTGGGAAGTCCAGTTAAAAGAGCGTTACAGTAATCGAGTCTACTGGAGATGAATGCATGGATGAGTTTCTCCTGGTCTTTTTGGGAGAGGAAACCTTTAATTATGTTGATGTTTCTGAGATGGTAAAAAGCTGCCTTGGTGACAGCTTTGATGTGGCTGCTGAAAGTCAGATCTGAGTCTATCAACACTCCGAGGTTACCAACTTGGTCAGTGATTGTAAGGTCCCGAGTCTCAAGATATTTACCAACGCTGACCCTCTTCTCTTTGCTCCCAAACAGAATGATCTCAGTTTTGTCTTCATTTAACTGTAGAAAATTCTCTCTCATCCAGGTGTTTACTTCCTCCAGACACTGACACAGTACGTCTGCTGGGCTGCAGTCGTCCGGTGACAGAGACACATAAAGTTGTGTATCGTCTGCATAACTGTGATAATTGATGTTAAAATTCTGCAATATCTGACCCAAAGGGAGCATATACAAGTTAAACAGAAGAGGTCCAAGAATTGACCCCTGGGGGACTCCACAAGTCATGGCCACTCGCTCAGATTCATAGCTGCCAATTGTAACAAAATAACTCCGGCCTTCTAAGTAGGACCTGAACCAGTTAAGGACCGCTCCAGAAAGCCCAACCCAGTTTTCCAGCCTGTGCAACAGGATTCTGTGATCTACAGTATCAAACGCAGCGCTGAGGTCCAACAGAACCAGGACTGAAACATTACCAGAATCAGTATTCAACCTGATGTCGTTTAACACTTTAACCAGAGCTGTTTCAGTGCTGTGATGACGTCTGAAGCCTGATTGAAAGTTATCAAGACTTCCACTTTCCTTCAGAAAGTCGTTGAGCTGGTTAAATACAACTTTCTCAATAATCTTGGATATAAAAGAGAGATTAGATACAGGTCTGTAGTTGTTCATCATAGAGGCGTCTAGAGTTCTCTTCTTTAGGAGTGGCTTAATGGCAGCTGTCTTTAGTGACTTGGGAAAAATGCCTGATGCCAGTGAGCTGTTAACTATTTGTAGGAGATCACTTTCTACTGAGGTAAAAACAGTTTTTAAAAAGTCGGATGGTATTATGTCCAGAGAACAAGTTGTTGATTTCAGCTGCCGAACTGTTTCCTCTAGGATTTTTAAATTAACAATATTAAATTGTGACATAACGTCAGAGTTATTTCTAGGTTTTAGACACAGATTAGTTTTCTTGTTTGTCTTTGTTGCGTTAATGTTTTGTCTAATTGTTTTGATTTTTTTGGCTAAAAAAGTTGGCAAATTCATTGCATTTCTCAGTGGAGAGGAGGTCTGGGTTTGACTGTTTAGGAGGATTTGTGAGTTTTTCAACCATAGCAAACAGAGTTCGAGACTTGTTGACATTCTTATTAATCATTTCAGATAAATGCAGCTGTCTGGCCTTGCACAGCTCATTGTTATAACTACGCAGGCTTTCTTTATATAGCTCATAGTGAATCTGAAGCTTTGTTTTCCTCCATTTACGTTCAGCTTTCCTGCATTCTCTTTTCAGATTTTTGACCATAGTGGTGTTTCTCCATGGGGTTTTCTGTTTGATCAAGGTGCTCTTGATTCTTATCGGTGCAACAGCTTCCATTCCACAGACACAAGTCCACTATCAGAGGCTAAGAGGAGATCATTGGTAACTTTCAGCAGTGCAGTTTCTGTGCTATGATGCACTCTGAATCCTGACTGAAACTCTTCAAACAGATTATTTCTGTGGAAATGATCACAAAGCTGAGCTGCAACTATTTTTTCAAGAACTTTAGACATAAAAGGGAGATTGGATATAGGTCTATAATGAGCCAAGACTTCTGAATCAAGAGTAGGTTTTTTAAGTAAAGGTTTAATTACAGCAACCTTAAAGGCTGAGGTACATATCCTGTCAACAAAGACAGATTGATCAAATCCAATATGGAAGTTTCAATTAATGGGGAAACCTCCTTGAACAGTCTGGTTGGGATTGGGTCTAAAACACAAGTTGATGGTTTAGAGGAGACTATTGCTGTTGTTAGTTCAGAGAGATCAACTGGGCAGAAGCCGTCTAAATACAAATCAGGTTCTAAAGATACTTCTAAAGCTGCTGTACTTGATGATACATCACTGATAATAGTGGGAAGGACTCCATCAATCTTCTCTCTGATAGAAACAATTTTATTAATAAAGAAGCTCATGAAATCATCACTGCTGAGAGTTAAAGGAATACCTGGCTCAGCAGAGCTCGGACTCTTAGTCAGACTGGCTACAGTGCTGAAAAGAAACCTGGGATTATTCTTATTCTCGTGTGTGTGTGTTCAGTATTTCAGCCCCTACGTGTCGGCCGACATGACAAAGATGGCTCAGGCCTTTAACACCACAGTCTTAGCTCTTGAAGATGAGCTTACTCAGCTGATACTGGAGGGTCTCGTCAATGCTCGTATTGACTCCCACAGCAAGGTAAAGAACTACTGTATACCAAAGCATTGAGTTTTTTCTTACTGACATTCTTACTTACTAGAAATGGCACCATTACAGATTCTGTACGCAAGGGATGTGGACCAGAGGAGCACCACGTTTGAGAAATCCCTCCACATGGGCAAAGAGTTCCAGAGAAGAGCCAAAGCCATGATCCTCCGTGCTGCTGTGCTGCGCAACCAGATCCATGTTAAGGTGAAACAGAGAAGAAAAACTTCCCCCCGGTTGGTGTTAGGCCTGTTGAACATGCTTAGCCATCACCATAAAACGGGATGGGAAATAAAAGGGAAAACATTAGCCCTCTCTTAGCTTGAAGAAGCTTACTGTTCACATGGTGTATGGCTTGCCTCATTTGTATTAATAGTGAGTTTACCAAAATACCAATGGAGCTTTTAGCATTGTTAGTGTCTCAGTGGTGTTGTCTCTCCTTCTTAGTCTCCACCCAGGGAGGGCAGCCAGGGGGAATTGACCCCAGCCAACAGCCAGACCAGGATGAGCACCAACATGTGAGGAGGGGTGGTCTTCAAAGTCTGCACACTCTGGATCAACATTCATCCCACCTCATCTCAGCTCACACAATGTAAAGAGACTGAAGTTGTGCAATGATGTGTTAACAGTCACCACACATCAGAAGACCTGAGGCACTTTGTGGTGACGGTGTGTCTGAGTGAAAGCTGAGCTTCTTGAGCTGTAAATTAACACTTGATGGAACCTCATTAGCAGAAACAAGGTTTTCAAATAAAAACATGCCAAAACCTGCACTTGGTGGTTGCTTTCATCATTTTGGGCTCAATACTTCAGAATATTTAGTAAATCGTTTGAACTTATTGATGTAGGCTCAACAAGGGGAAGTATGACACCTCTTTATGTTCTCAAAGAAAAGCCTGTTGCTGTGAAAAATGAAAAAAAAATCAAAACACTGGGTGAGTAAATGCAACCCTGGTCAAAAATGATGAAATCGCTCAATTATGAGTGGGGAGAATGATGTAATGGCCATACTGTATAATTAGTGTTCTAAAACGACTACCGAATGAATCTGAAGCTTTGTTTTCCTCCATTTACGTTCAGCTCTCCTGCATTCTCTTTTCAGGTTTTTGACCGTAGTGGTGTTTCTCCATGGGGTTTTCTGTTTGATCAAGGTGCTCTTGATTCTTATCGGTGCAACGGCTTCCATTACATTCAAAAAAATGTTTAAGTTGAAATGATCCAGCAGTCCTTCCACCGACTCTGCGCTCATTGTTGGTAACATAGCTATGGCCTCCCTAAACTGAGCACTTGTTTTCTCATTAATGTACCTCTCGTAACATTCTGAGTGATCAATAAATCAAATAAAATACAAAAATGGTCAGACAAGGCCAAATCAATAACCACAACAGAAGAAATATCAACACCTTTAGAAATGAGCAGGTCCAGAATGTGACCTCAAAGGTGGGTAGATTCTGTTACATGTTGCCACAAACCAAACATGTCCAGCACAGAAGAAAATTCTTTGGCATTACCATCCGTATATTATTCATGTGAATGTTAAAATCCCCGGTCAAGATAAAATGGTTAAAATCAGTTGAAATAACAGACAATAATTCAGAAAAATCATCAATAAAACTTGCACAGTATCCTGGAGATCTGTAAATGATTAAGAACAGGATTTTAGGAACACCCTTTAAAATAAAACTCAGATATTCAAAAGAAGTGAATTCACCAAATGAGATCTCTTTACACTGGAATGTATCTTTAAATAAGGCAGCTTCACCACCACCTTTCTTACCATTTCGGCATTTATCCATAAAACTAAAGTTTGGGGGAGCTGCTTCATTAAGAGCAGTAGCACTTGTGCTCTCTGTTAACCATGTTTCTGTCAGAAAAAGAAAATCTAAATTGTGTGAAATTATGAAGTCATTAACTAACAGTGACTTATTGGACAGAGATCTAATATTAAGTAAGGCTAGCTTTGTGGAGTTTAGACTGGTCTCTGATGTATTCTGAGTTGTACGTGGTACTGATAACAGATTAGATAGATTCACCCAGCAGGTTGACTGTTTTCCATTCCTTCTTTTACTAACTAATACAGGAATCCTATTGGGCCCCAGCTTGTTCTCAGAACAGCTGTCAGTAGTCGGACTTCTATAGCAGGGACCCTGAACACATCATGGCATGGTATCAGTACTATCTTTGTTTTGAACTCTGGATGTTGTGCTGCTCCTTGAACATCCTGCACACACACACACACACACACACACACACACACACACCCCCCCGCCTGTGTCCTGCTCTGCCAGGACAGATGATGTAAGAGGAGGAGGAGGGGGTGCCCTGCGTTTCTCGGTTGATGGTGGTCGCTGGAGTCCTGGCTGGGATAGAGACATCCTTTTGAGACCTTGGGTGATGTGGAGTAAAGGGTCTGGTGAGGAGGGAGGGCTGGGGGTTGTTTGCCTCGCTGCTGTGTCCTTCAGTCTAATCTGTACAGTCATGTTTGGGTTTCCTTACAGTTCCAAAAGATATTCTAAGGTTAGAACGAATGGAGACCACACCGCTGCTCTTTCGAAGGTCTTTATTTTCCAACCTTTCCTCACCGAACATCAGAAAAAAATAGCCGCGATTACAAAGACGCAAACATTAGCACAAATAAGTAAAACATGGAGCAACATGGACAAAATAAAATGACAAATATAAGTGACAAAATGGGAGCTCACCTTTCCTCACCGAACATCAGAAAAAAAGAGGAAGAGTTTAGGTGGGACCGTATCTTTTGTCACGAATGTTGCTCCCCCATAAAAGAATGTACAGAAACAGAAAAAGAAAACAAAAGTTCCACCTGACTAGTCTTATAAAGTCTATATGTGTGCTTTAATTATATAATAAGCAGTGAAAAGGATAAAGAGAGTCAGGGATTGACTGAGTTGGAACCTTGATTTTCACCTTTTTCAGATCCACACACAGCAGCACAGGTAGTACAATCAAACCGGTTTACACTCACACCAAGTCAGTCAGTCAGTTATTTTAAAAAAAAAAAATTTAATTATTATTCAGGAGATATTGCCATAGACTATATATGAGATTTAAAATATTTCTTTTTAAAAGCCTTGTGGTTTATTCAGGGAATCAGAAGTAGCTGACGTGCACTTTATCAGCCTCCCCTGTGACCTCTTATAATATCTCCTGTGGCCAGTTCATGATCCAATTTGAATTCCCTTCTCAAAATGTTTTATACTGTCTAAAATAACTCCAGAGTTCTAAGCAGATATAAAATGATATAAACACATATATTAAAACATGCCCCTTATAGAACTGGAATATATTTTCAGAGTTTTCTTGAGTGTTGATTCCACCTTCAAACATTTTCTGTTCTCAAGTCAATCATCAGTATCCGTCTGCTCCTTGACTAGTGAAAATAATTTCCACATATAATTAATAACTAGTGTGTGCCTTGACCCGTGGGTAATCGCCCTTCTGTGCACTAAAGGTTGGCCCTTGGCACCAAGACATCACCATGAGCGAATGCTTCATGTCCTCTGACTACACCCTGCCCGCTCCGAAAGCGTATCCATGATTCCACTTTAAGCTCATCGACTTATTCCCTGCGGGGCTGAGCGACTAGTCCTTCATAATTACTAAAATATACAGTGCACTCACATCACAGCACAGCACGGCTGGCTTCCTTCACAGCCACCTGCTTCACAAACACATCTCACAAGCTGCTATTTGCCCAATTATTGTCCTAATTCAAACACTCAGCACTTCTATGCTCAACAGTTTCCTTTAAATAATTTCAGCAGCCCCCCTGTGCAGGGGAAATAAGAGGCTACAGGGCGAGCCCACCACCTTCTCCTGTGTTCTTAATTTGAAGGAACCCCAGAAGCCGTCACACTGAACCTCTACAGCAGACATCTGCCGCTTTAAATAGTTTGAAGAAAACATGCCTGCAGGCCAGCTGATCTCAGCTGCCGGGGCACAGAGGACTCACTCAGCGGGGTCCCGGAAGGTAAATTCATGAAGCCGGGGTCACCGTTATGTTGTGGAGAAAAAGGAGTCGGACGCACCTTTGCAGCCTCTTATGGAGAATTTATTGATCAGAACGACACAGAGACATGTACATGACAGCATGCACGGAAATGCCCAATGACCTCATTCTGTGTGTATGTGGCCCAAACCCAATCTCTGTCAGGCACCACTGTCTGACATTGCTACTACACTTCATCGCCTAGACAGAGACATTCTGATCCTCAACAATATGTGGTTCGAGCAGTATCAAGGCCCTGCTCTCCCCACAGAACCCAATCCAAGAGTTTTCGGTTCCAGAAACGCTGATTTGAGTTAGTTTAGTCAAGTTTCACCTTGAGTTTAGCGCGTGCACCACAACTTTAAAAAGCCAGCATCAAAGGAGCCCCGATTCAACGAGTCACCATGGCAACGGGGAAGATGAGGGCTACGTTTTTAACCCGAACTCAAATTGGAAATCTTAATGCGCTCATACGGCGAGTTTCAATACGTTTTTAGAAATAAGTGCAACACCGTTGCAGCAGCAAAAGTGTAAGTTTAAATGTAGTCCTTTGCAATCACAATAATATTACAGGGAAACTGCTTGAATGGTAGCCCATTCATTTATTTCATTTAGGTGCAATCCCGCAGGGGAGAAGCGCTCTTGGCAGCAGTTTAAGATGAAATCTAAAAACATTGTTCAAACAGGTGAGACCTCAGCATGGAGGCTCATTCTGATCATGTTTTACACTGTAAAATAAATATTAAGTGGCTATTTCACTGTGCAGCTGTTTTATCCCCAACATAATGCTGTTCTCACACACATAAATGTCTTCTCATCTATATCATGTTCTGTTAAATAATTAAGCCTATTTACACTAACACAGACTTCTACTGAGCCAACAGAAAGAAGGCAGATGCCCGTAAAACCGCCACCTCTGACGGAGGCAGAGCAGCTGGCCCTAAGCAGAATATTGGAGGCCAGTGGCTGAGGGAGTCCCTGGAGGGAGTCCACCCCCAACACACAAGGGCCTTTATAAAATATAATAGGCCTATAGATATATTTTTTAAGCCTATTCATACAAATATGTATTTGTCTTATGTCATTTTTTCTTTTGTCCCAACAAAATTCTGATGGTGCCGCTCAAAAAGATAATTGCCTGGAAATGCTAAAACATCTATGATAACCATCTCCTGATGAATATTTAATTCTCTGCGCAGTAATGCTGCTCCTTCATCCCCGGGATCGTTGTCTAAAGGACATGTTGGTGGAAACAGTCGCCTCCTGCTGTGCCTGATGGACTTTTAGAAGTAGAAGAACTCGCTCTGCTGACTGAATAAATGAGGAAATCAAATGGCTGAAAGAGGGCGGAGACAGAGAGAAACTCCAGGTTCACTGAGTAAAACCTGGTCCCGACCAGGTTAGGTTCAGAGAGTCTGTTACTACGGTAACTGACCGAGAGCTTAGAGTTTCCACTAAACCTGCTTTGTGAAACAGACCTCTGGATGACTCAGAACCGTCTGCTTCTAAATTCAGACAAAATATACCATAACCATCCATTATCTGCCGCTGGTCCGGGGATCGGGTCGCGGGGGCAGCAGCTTGAGCAGAGAGACCCAGACGTCCCTGTCCCCGGCCACTTCCTCCAGCTCTTCTGGGGGGACCCCGAGGCGTTCCCAGGCCAGCCGAGAAACATAGTCTCTCCAACGTGTCCTGGGTCCCCCCCGGGGCCTCCATAACCATGTGTTACTGTAATTCCTCAGCCAATAACCATTATTGTGGTTATTGGCTCTGTATGAATGGACTAATTTTTGAATTAATTGGATTTGATTATGATTACAATGAATTGAACTACACCATCACTAAGTGCCTTGAGATGACATTTGTTGTAATTTGACGCTATATAAATAAAACTTAATTGAATTTAAACAGAACTATCTAAAGCCTCAGTAAGCAACAGGTTTTTTTTTTTTTTTTTAAATTTGTAAAAAATAAATTAAAATCACTAAACAGATGATTATGGAAACTTTTATTTCAAGGGGAAAAAAAAAAAAAAAAAAAAAAAAAAAAAATATCCATAAGTGACATCAATAGAAATTGCATCAAGTGAGAACAAAAGAGCCTGACACAAGTCGGGCTTTTCAGCTCATTCCAGTGACATGAAGGTAAGTAGGCTAACATCGACGTACAGACATTCAATAAAAATGGCATCCCCATGTGCATCAACCAAAAATGAGAAATATTTTTCACACCTACTGTGACAAGTTTATACAATAGGACCTACCGAGACAGAAAGCTGGACAGTTCACCCATCAACCCATTGATCCATAAGAATGATTAGAAGAAAGGAAACACATTAAAACTGACACAGTTACATGTGATCTGTCATTCATCCCAACATACGGATAGATACTTCTATAGCAACTGAAACTAGAAGATTTGACCAGTAATTTTGTAAAAGAGTAGTCATTAAGGGTTTAGCATAGTGGAAGCTAATATTAGCTTTTTAACATTAAATGATTATAATTTATGTTTCCAATTGAGGAAGAGGAAGGCAAATGGAAGGAATAATATCAGCCTTTGTTCAAATAAGTCTTCATTGGTTCCTTAATGGCATGTCACCTCCAAATTGCATACAACCCCACCCCTTCAATAATAAAAATGTATGCATGCATATAACCACAAGGTTCATTCATGCTTCTAAAAACCTTTATGCCCAACATCCTCACAGTAAAAGCAGTACCGCATCTCTAAGTCAGTGTGCTTGCTGATCCAAGATGATTACATTTAATGTTTACATAAAGTGGACTACATATAAATCATTCCTCTTCATCACGTTCATAGGTGCTCTAGCTTGGTTTCATTTGACTATGACATTAAGGCTATTGTTCTACCACAAGTCTAGATTTTCAGTCTTGGCAAAGCCTGGGTCTTTGCGGAGCTTCCAGTAGGTTCCATTATACAGCCACACCTCTCTTCCAGCATCATCAAGGGCTTTGCTGTAAAAGAAAATGGATAAATAAATTTGATCGGCAAATAGCTAGCATCTATCCACCCATACCACAGGAATTATCCTTTAAAAATATTGCCATAACCCTCTTACCAATAATGTTAAATGTACTTACTTGAAAAACCTGGGGATGTGCTCCTCTCCTCTCTTAGCCATCTCCTTCCTTCTTTCCCTCTGCTTTTCTTCCACCCCATCCTTTGTCTTGTCTGCTTCTGCCACTTTCCCTTCCTCTAGGAGCCTGAGGAAAAGGGGGCACTGTTACAGTCAGAAATCAACAAGTGGGGTCAAAGAAGTGCTTTGGGAAAAAATTCTTCCAAATAAAGTATCAGTTGTGGTTTGCACCTCTGGTCTGGTCTGAATCGTGCATCTGTGGGTGGGAGGACAGCTTTCAGGTCTGCAGTCAGTTCATTCAGTTCTCTGGCGTAACGGGAGAAGCCATAGAACTGGAAGTGATCATCAGGCTGCACATCTGAACAGAAACAACAGTGTTTCCCAAAACTTTTTGGCGGTCATGTGATTCCATTTACAATTGTAATAAATCAACTATTTGCAGACTATAATAGAGGTTAACAGCTGTTAACCGTTAGTTGATACAAGCTCACGATGAGCGGATTAAATGAAAGAAGTTTTAGTGGGATTTGTTGGTGTCCTTATCTTTGTTCACTTTGCGATTTAAATAATCTGGATTTTAATTTGATTACAATTCATTGGTTTATGATTGTACTGTACCTTTAAAATGCCCTGAGATGACTTATGTTGTAGTTTGGCATTGTATATATCAAAAGTAAAATAATAATCTATAACTGCAATGATAGTACAGTATTTTGTGAGGACATTTCAGGACAGATTTAAAGCACTGCTACTCACTGGGTTTCCAGATGCACTTTGGTGTCGGCAGAGTGTCACAGAAGATGCCTTCATGCCAGAGGCCTCCAAAACGATGGACCACCTCTCCAGTCCGATCCAGAACCACACCCTGCACCTCATTCTTGCTGTTGTCTGAGCTCCAGTAGCGAGACTGGAAAATGGAAATCCAATGAAGCAGGGGACAAATACAAGTGTCTATGTGCATGAGATGGGCTTCCATTTGAAAGAGCAGTGACAGCTTGAAGAGGGATTGGCTACCCCAGAAAGAAATGACTGCGCTCTTAACCTTGACAAAGGTGATCTTGCAGGTGCACACATCACTCTCCGTGTTTCTGATGACCACCTCGCCATAGTGCTCCAACCAGCGCTGCTGACTCAACACGTTGTGGATACAGGTCACTGCCTTGTTCCATTCATAGTGATCCCCGTACCTGCATATAACAAAAATAAATAAATAAATAATAATAATAATAATATTGCTTGTTAAATCCTTTTGTGAATTTTTGCTGACTTTTTTTGTTCATCTCCCTCAAAATGTGCACCCAATCCTGGACAAGTGTGATACTGAACAACTCCAGTAGAAAATGACCTGAACGTTATGCAGATAATACATGTTACAGGGAACTTGCACAGCACGATCATAGTATATCAAAAACATGCTCATCAAAACGGTATCAGAAAAATTCCCATGGCTCCATTTTTTAGACTGTTATTTTGGTTTGCCTTTATACTTCATGAGATGGATTTCTTCTAAAAGGTGTAAACATACCAGGAGGGAAGCTACCTGCTGTTTACTGTCATAAAGCAAAAGTATAAAAAGACATTTCTTTGTTACATTTCCTATTTGACATATTTAGGTTGGTCTTGGAGACCATGTGCAGCTAACAGCCATCTGCTCAGTTGCTTGCTGTACATTTTTACAACATTATTGTTCTTACTAGTTCAATGGACCTGGTCATGTATACCCCTGCAACGTTTTGTCCACCTGCATCTAAAGCAGGTGGACAAACAGCCAAAATACTGGACAGATGCATCGATGATCTGGGCCTTTACTTGTATGTTCATGCATTTAGCAGAAGCTTTTATCCAAAGCAACTTACAAATGAAAAAAACAAATCTAACATTACAGCAAACATCAAAGCTAACAATAAAAATGAGCTACATAGAAGGAAACCACCAGTCAGACTGTCAGAGGGGACAGGGTAGAGATAGAGTGCAGACATAGAGGGAAGTACAGAAAGATAAAGTGCAGTGGCGGGGTAGGGAAGCACAGGGTCAGTGCAGGATAGGAGATACTCTCTGAAGAGCTGGGTCTTCAAGAGTTTCTTGAAGATATTCAGGGACGTCCCTGTTCTGGTAGTGCTCGGCAGGTCATTCCACCATCGTGGAACGACACATGTAAAGAGTCTGGATTGTCTTCAGTGTGGTATAAGCACTGCTAGACGACAATCCTGTGACGACCGGAGTGACCGAGTTGTGACGTAAGCCTTTGCGAGAGCATTCAAGTAAATGGGAGCCGTTCCATTTAGCACTCTGTAGGCTAACATCAGGGACTTGAATTTGATGCGGGCGGCTAAGGGTAGCCAGTGGAGCTCAATGAACAGAGGGGTGATGTGTGCTCTTTTAGGCTGATCGAAGACCAGATGCACCGCCGTGTTCTGGACCATCTGCAGAGGTTTCACAGCACAGGCTGGGAGACCAGTTAGGAGAGCGTTGCAGCAGTCAAGGCGGGAGATGAGCATAGACTGCACCAGGAGCTGGGTGGAGTGTTGGGTTAGGTATGGCCTGATCTTTCTTATCTTTAACAATGCAAAGTGGCATTGATCGAGCAACGGAGGCAACGTGATCTTTAAGGGTTAGTTGGTCATCAATCATGACACCCAAGTTTCTAGCTGCCTTTGATGGAGCAAGAGATAGGGATTCAGTTTGGATGCAGATGCTGTGGTGTATGGTTGGTTTGGCTGGAAAGACGAGCAGTTCAGTTTTAGAGAGGTTCAGTTGGAGGTGAAGGGCTTCCATCCATGTCGATATGTCAGAGAAACAGAGTCTGAGATTCGTGCTGAGACCGTGTGGTGGTGTGTGCATACCTGGATAATTATGCTTGCATGAAAACATTGATGTGGTTATACATGCTACAGCTAAACTTCTCAACCATAAGACTCCATTACCTGCATTATCATATGACTAGTGTAGTTAATACCAACAGTGACTCACTTGGGGAGGGCAACATTGACCAATCCTGAAGAGATTATCTCTACCGATTTTCCCCAAAACTTGTTCTTCCATCTCTGATCTTCAAGAACAGAAACAGTGGCATATTCACTCAATGCAGATCAGATGAATCCATCATTCAGAAATAAATAAACTGCTCCTACCTTGCCAGAAAGTGAAGTTTTCTGAGTGTGCGTGGCAGGCAGAGATGGGTGGGTGATGGCTGACCTACCAACATAGCACAGCATTGCAGTCTGTTCTTAAACAGATATTGAATTAGTATGTCCTCATTAATGGTTACCTGCTCGCTGACATAATGGAATCCTCTGTCTTCTCTTTGATTCTCATACGTTTCTCCAAGGACAGGGTTGAAGGGTTTATAGCGATTTCTCCAGGATGCCCAGGCATAACCAGAGATGGAAAAAGCTCCTACATAAACCTAGAAACATGTACAGTTCTTCTCAATCTTTAAATGAAACTTGTACCTGGCTCAATTTTATCTCAGCTCCAACCTTTTAAGATTTAAAGTGAACCAAACTCACCATTCTCTCATAAGGATCATCAGTACGGTTGGCAATATCCAGCAGCTCAGAGTACTCTAGCTCTTCACTAAGTCTCTGAAGCAAAGACACTGGCTCATTTAGAGCCACTGGCATGGAGATTCTGGACAGGTCATTTCCAATGTTATTGTACAGGATGTTCATAATGCCAATGTGGCTGTTGTCTGCTCCTGGGGAGGGGAGGGTAGTGCGACGACCTGGATTGGAGCAACACAAAAATGCTGGGTATTCAAGGATGCTTAATTACCTCAAGAAAAAAAAGAAACAAACCACATCCCAAATGAAAATGAGAATGTTTTGGGTCATTTTCATGAACATGTGGGCACAGCTGCCCTATGGAGCCAGTGACACAACATGTGTACCTCAAATCTGTTTATTGATCCAGTGTATATACAGATCTGATTGGCTGCATGGTCCAGCATCACTGGACTAGCTAAAAACACTTAACTATTTTTTCCTCACTTGTATAACTGCCACATAATTTTGACGTAGATACGCTACCAGTATCGGTAAGCACAATGCTGGATCTGTCAGCTGTGCTCCTCAGACTGGCTCTGTAGTTCAGGGTAGCAGTGGCTAAAAGAAGGGAGAAGAATGTTAGTTCCCCGGTCTGCTTTTATTTTCATTGGAATCAATCTTACTATCACAGTGGTGGTTCTGGTAAAAAACAAAAACACTCACAGTGTCCCTCTTCAGGCTCTGAGTTACTGGTGGTGGTGATGTCACTCAGGCCCGACTCATCTGAAGCCTCAGCCTCTGATGAGGTCTCGCACACTATTACCTCACTGGCATCAAAGTACTCTGCCATGGATTCAGCCACTGAGGGCGCACGAAAACTGTGACGACTCATAGATGGTGTCCTCTGCATGGAAGCCCAAAGCAAAGCAGTAAGAAGATTTGGACCAAAGCCGCATTTTTAACATTCAAGTGTCCACACTATGAACAGACATAGCAGAGAGCAGATGCACTCAACTGAAGTTCTAACTGGGTTCTAAGTGGAATTCTCCAAACCGAGTGAGTAAGGTCAGCGACACCAACCACCACTCATACAACTGTCATTCATTTGCAAAAACTTGTTTTTCCAAAATAAGCTTGTGCAAGCCATCAGTGATTTTGGGACACATTTCAGAATTGCGATTACACAATGAAAATTAATGCAAATGACTGAAAGCAGGACTAAAACACACAGTACACACCTGATCTGGACAGACGGTGCAGAAGGATTCTTCAGTAGAGTCAGAGGACAGGGAAAATGAGTGGACTTTGGTCAGATGGGACTGAATGTCAAGCTACATGCACGCACACACACAAGCCATGCAGGACAAATGCAGAAGAAACAGTAAATGAATGGGATGCCCAGCAGACTCCACACCACTCAGCACAGGTGGGAATTATTAGCACCATCTCAATCCTCTACCCGTTTTTCCCCCCTCTAAAATTCATAAATAAATATATGACAACAAAGGCTTTCTACTGCATCATGTTGGATGTGTAAAGATTTAGCGGAAAACAAATAGTCTAAAATATTTTGACAAGCCACTTTAGTTTTACACCAAGTGAGAGATTCATGTTACCACAGGAGGAGAGGCTCACACAAATATTCAGTTTAAATGCGTTGTATCATGTGCTGTGTATAACTCCATGCCTCATGATGCAGCCCCACTACTGCTTTGTTCAAAGTGTTTTACATATAGTTACATTTTTAACTTTTAAGTACATTGGACAAAGCCTCAGTTAAAACTATCCTAAACAATGCATTAGTTATTTATGTCTATATCTAATAATTGGTTCATTCAAAATAGTCACTCAAGATCACAACTTCTTGGAAACCTCCGACTTGTTGCTCAAACTTAACACAAGTCGATAGCTAGCTGCCAGGAAACCAACAAAAGTAAAGCCCAAATCACAGAAAATGAGAATGCTTCAAACATGCACCACATTTACAGGAAACAAGTTGAGATGGGATCTCCTACAACACCAAGCCAACACCAAGCCAAAGGAGTTCCTGAAAACCGTCTCAGCAGGAAACCAACTCGCCCTCAGCTCACAACTGCTGTCTTAGTGCGAGACAACAATCTTTATCCACGTGTGAGTGTGCAAAGAGGGAGAGACGTCCTGAGGTGTGTTCCCTCATGTCTTAACTGCGATGTGCATGTCCTACCCAGAAACAGCCCAAACCTGCTCAACGGTTTCACACAGAAACAATGAGGCCAGATCCTCCCTGTTTGTGCAGATCTTACAGGTAGATACCAATACTCTGTGCTAATAATAAGCCCCAAAACTCAAAGGAAAAGGATGTCATAAAAGACCGAGTCTAGTTGTGATTGAATGGAGTTTTTTTCAGCTTTGGGTGTGAGTGTTACCTCAGACATGGTGCTGCAGAGAGTGGCAAGCTGCTGGGACGTGCTCTGTCTCAGGTCTGGGCCGGTCCAAGCCTGCCTCACCCTCTCCCTTTCCAAGGTTAAAACTTCATGAATGGACTTCAGAGAAGTGTGGACTGCAACACAATATCCATGCAATTTAGTTTTTTTATTTTAAAACCAGTGGCTGATTTCAGTTGATGAACCGATACAACAAAAGGAAAAAAAAAAAAAAAAAAAAAAAAAAAACTGAATCCTGCTAAGAAACAGTCAATCCAATCTCTCAATGACATTGCTGACTTTGATAAATGTTATTTAGCATGCACAAATGGTGTGAATATTGTTACTTTTTTTTTTATATATATATATACACACACAACAATCTTAAATCATCAAAAATAAAATAGAAAAGCTGGGAAACCCTTACCCCTCTGAGAAACGGTGCAGATGTCCTGATGGAGCTTCTTGCCCTCGGGTGAGGTGACTTGAGGGTTTGACAACTGAGAATAGACGTAGTCTGGGATGGACTGAACAGACGCCCCCAAACCTGAGCTGCAGTTGGTACTCAGGTGACTTGATGTGAACTACGTAGGACCACAGAATAAGAATGATCCTACATATTTATAAACCAAAGCTAAACTAGCTTAAACCACTCTTCCACCATTCCAACCCCTTGATGAGTCTATATGCTAAAGGATTTATCAGATGCATCATTTTTAATAGTTGTGGGACAGTGAACCGTCCTTCAATAACATTTCACATCGGTAGGGCATTTTTTTTAAATCCGACACCATTATGAGAGTAGTTACTTTCTAGAATCTTTTTCTTGCAAGCGTGCAACCTGAACAGTCAACACTGTTAATGGACTGCACTGCATCTTAAGTCTTGCTTAAGACTCAAGGTGCCATATAACAAGGTGTATTTTTTAATCTTTGTGGTGATTCTCCATTGGCATAAATCATTTACTAGCCCCTTACCCCAACCACCACAGCTTAAACCTTAAAGTCAACATTAACCATAAAACCATGTTTTGACCCCCAAAAAGCCCTTTAAAAAGGTGAGGCCCACTATTTGGTCCCAAGTACACAAGAATAAAGGCAATGGGTGTAGTTTAGGGTGCAGTAAGTCACTTGAGGATATGTCACGGAGCAGTGAAGACAGAAAATCAAACCAAAGACCATTAGATTGACAGAGCACACTCTCCCCTAAAATACTTCAACTGGAAGTCTCATTAAATTCCGCTGTCAGCCAAAAAAATAAATAAAAAAAAATGCACTGCATCTCATCCCAGGCAGGAGACAACCCTCGTCTTGTCTTTTGGAACTTTCTGTTTCTTTGAAAGCGTGTCAAACTTTTTAATTAAATGAGTTAAAAGTTGTCATTGTTAGCATAATGGGAGCTCAACTATGAGTGTTTTCCCTTTTAAAAAAGTAAAATGTATTCACCTTTAGATAAAGAGTTCTCCTGTTGCTCAGGTTCAGCTTTGTTAAGAACAGGGTTCTTTGCTGGGCAGTTCAGTAATCTCACTTAGTGGATTTCAAACATTTATGTCAGCTGGATAATTATTTGTAAAATTAAAATAACTAAATCTAATCACATATTGGAATATTCTTAGGTCCCAGATGAGAATTTTAATCAAATAATTAACGAAACTAGGTTAATATAATACCCGTTTGTTGAGCTATTCTCATTTTGTTCAGTGTAAAAAAAACAAACAGATATTCCAGGAAAAGTAGAGAAGAGGAGGAAGATGTCAAAAATGAGAGTTAACATTAAGTGGAGCATATGATGTCTTCGTCAAAGATGGGACTCACTAAATCTCATTTAGATTTCATTCCAGTTTGTAACTTGCAGACTGAATCCCATCTTATCCAATCATGGAGTTACTTCCAAATTAAGAGAACAGCCAACAGTTTACATTATTGGATGGTTTATTCCAATAATATATATCAGGCCTACATGTTTTACCGTAGTAACACCTGCCTACCTTGTCGTCATGTTGATTGCCTGATTAGTTGTGCTACAACAGTGTGCAGAGCAGGGTTGTACAAAATTGTAAAGAATTCAAGTCAAGAAAAGAATTTGAATTGACTCCGCCCTACAGGAAGTGGAATCGAATTCATTGCAATTCAGAGAAATTCCTTCTTCTCACATCAGTGAGAATGTGATACTTTTAACATACATTTTTCTTCCAAATGGAAGTAGAGACACTCATTATGCACACATTCTTAATATTGAATAATTAGCAATATCTTCATTTCCAAGTAATCAAATTAAACAGTTTTGGTAAATACAATTATTCATATTGTAATCATATGTAATATGTACTGTAAAGCCTCTACCTCTGGACATACTGTTAAATACACCTCAATTATGTATCATGAAATTCTTTGAATTTAATGGAATTCCAATTCTACATCC
The DNA here is from genome assembly GCF_027942865.1 of Odontesthes bonariensis. Taxonomy (NCBI): domain Eukaryota; kingdom Metazoa; phylum Chordata; class Actinopteri; order Atheriniformes; family Atherinopsidae; genus Odontesthes; species Odontesthes bonariensis. The sequence goes on from NC_134526.1 coordinate 33,624,173, forward strand.
TGCAATTCTGCTTCCTGTTTGCAATCTCAATTCAAATTGAATGGGAATTTAGGGGTCATTCTCAATTCAAGACAGAATTTTGTACAACCCTGGGGCAGAGGCACTGGACTGCTGTCGTTGGGGGCTCTCACATGCTAGCATTTTGGCTCTAGAATACTTTGGAGACCACAGACTACAAAAGTTGTTGTGAGTACTGAGAGCTGCTGGAATGGATTTGATCAATCTACAGACAGAAATAGATGTTTACTGTAAAAAAAACAAACAAAAAAAAAAAAACAATTGCAATGCTTCATTTTAGGGTAACACTAGAAAAGTTTGAACTTCAAAACAAGTCAAAATAACCTAGTTTCAAAGTACACCACCCTTTGTTTGCGCCTAGGGGCTGAGATACAGAAATGTGCAACTGTTACCTAGCCCTGTGGGCTTTTGATAGATTCTTTGTTACCTCTTCTGGAACAAAGCATAAATAAATCATGTGTATGGCTGTACAAGTTCAAGGCTCACACAGAAATGTTAATCGCAGTGGTGTTACATCCTATACCTGTAGGAGGAGCCAAAAAGCTTAATGAGTGTCACTTTAATAAAGCATACACCTGCACAGTTACCAACACCTTCCTGAAGAAAAGGATGACTCGCCCCAAGTGTCACATTATAATCTACACTATATTCTACTGGTTTCCCCTCAAACACTGGTGATGAGTACAGGCGGGGCCTTTCATATCCATTCATTGATGATTCTAGACATTTTGTTGGGTATAACAGCAGTTTAGGAGTAGACACTAAGGAGCAACTGATACGCCGTCTGTACCACTGAGCCTTGTAATTTGCATTGTTACATTAAGAATTGATGCTTTAAGATTCCTTGACACCAATAACATCAATGTGTACCAAAGCTATGCTTTAAAGCTTTAACATTTCCAGGACTACCACACAAAGCAACTTTAACATATCCAATAATATCAAATATTTAGAATTTCTCCATCATGTAGATTCACCTTTTACCAGGAAAATGACAGAATTAAGGACCGAGGTTAAAAGTCTTGGTTAAGTTTCCACAAAAAAAAAAACAAACAAAAAAAAAACCACATCTTTCAATGAGCGTATATTCTCTCCGTCATGCTAAATAATGATTGAGCACATTTAAAACTCTTACCATTCCCCCCATGGCTTCAACACGAGACAAAGTCCTGGAGTGGCCCAAGACCTTCCCCGTCTTTCTTTTGGGTTTCTCTAGGGACAGGTTCTTTAAAGAGAGGTGGAGGTAGACAAACATTCTAGGGTTAGAGTTAGGGATCCCTACCCTGAACATTAGCTTACATCTATAAATGTGAAGGATTCAAATAAATGATCCATTTTTCACTGGAAAGAGGACCAGAGTTCTTCCTCACCTGCATGCTGATTCGCATCTCCAGGTCCGTGTTTGTGATTGGCAGGCCTCCTTCCAACCAGTGGAGCCTCTGTATTAGCTGAGCCAGTTCCGTCAGCTCTGCCTGACAACGTAACAGGTCTGAAAGTAATCACCAGTCAGAGAAGGAGAGAACAGACCGGTTAGTCTTCATTTAGGATAGAAGCAACATGTTTATGGGCTGGATTCCCTATTGTACATTAGGAGGAAACATGGTTGCCAACCAAGCTTCCCTTTGTGGATACACATTACATGTAGCCCTCACCGCTGGAGGTAGCATCAATATCATGGGTCTGCTGCAGCCAGGCTGACACCTTGCTGGTCACACCTGGATGAGAGGGGACCGGGGCAGGGCTTGCCACCTCTGGATGGTATACAGATGCTGAGCTATATTGAGGAGGCTGGAACCAAAAATAAGGATTGAAGTCATTGAAAAGACATGACATGTCATGAGAGAAACTTGGACATGTTACAAAACAGAGGCCATGTGTATGCCTACTCAGATTGTGAAATTTAAATAAGACACTGAGGGTGAAACCATGACCATGACGCCAATAATCAGAGCAAGATCAGTATACCGCCGATTCCATGTCTTTGTACTTCATCTCTGCTTGGTCTGTTATGGCTGAAGTCACATTTTACCAGCGTCTCAAGGTTCAGCTCCGTTTCGATATGGGGAAAGAAATTTAACCCAATGTGGAGACTAAAGCTTTCCACTTTAACAACATGTACAACATGTGTATATTATGAAGTGCTCTCTTTAAATGCATCAGGCTCACAAAGGCAGGATGAACCACAGGCTGCTGTGTTGGATCGTAAGGATGTAGCAACGTGTCCCTAACTATCTGGGATCCTGTTTTTATGAAGGAAATGAAAACTGCTACTCAGTGGGACGACATCAGCAAACAAGTTTAGGTTTGGGGTAGAAAAAAAAAAAAAAAAAAAAAAGTAGGTGACATTTTACTGAAACAGCAATCTGGACTCACCGTTGCTCTGCTCTGCTGGGAGAGCGAGCTCTGGCCCAAGGAAAGAGCATGAAGCACTCCACGATGAACACTCATTGCTTCATTTTTTCGAAAAACACGGTGGGCGCACAGCTTGGTCAACCATATGTAGAAGATGTCACTGCTCTTTGCCTAACAAGGAGAAAGGGAGAGAACAAAAGAGGACAGTGGAACTGAGACATTGGGAATTATAGTAAATGTCCGTTTAACTGAACACTAAGGCTACATTTACACTGCAAGTCTTGATGCCCAGATCTGATTTTTTTGCCTAAATCCGATTTTTTAACGTGTGGTTACACATACTTTAATAATGTGACTCATATCTGATTCACGCGATTACACTTGCCTATCACCTGAAACATGGCGCATGCCTACTTCAGTGTTTACCAAACTCTGCTGCTGAGGCAAAGGGACGACGTTGACATCGGTGTGATGCTAGTGTTGCGGTACATGAGAAGTTTGCCCAACATTGGCAGGATTTTAAGGAGAGAAGGAGGAAAAGGGCCATTATTGCCTCCTCAGCTGTTCAGAGGAGCGTCTGGCTGCGAGACCGATCCCAGGACTGCTGGGAGAATGTTGTGGCGGGCTTTGATGAAGAGCAGCGGGTCAGCAATTTTAGAATGAGCCGACAAACTTTTGATATGCTGTGCGAGAGTTTGTCCCCATTCTTCTCCTACCAAGACACCACATATCGAAGGGCGATTCCACTGAAAATGCGTGTCGGTGTCGCTCTTTGGTGCAGGCTATCGCACATTGGCTCACCTATTTGGCATTAGCAACGCATCAGTGTGCCTGATTGGAAACAACTTCTGCCAAGTCGTGCGAGACGAGCTGTGGCATCGGTACATACAGCTTCCACGAGCTGATGAGCTACAGAACGTCCTCCGAAGTTGACGTGTGGAACACAATGTGTAAGAATATCCGATCTGCCTGTTCACACGGCAGTCGCATCGTCACATATCCGATTCGTATCTGATACATTTCCACATATGAAGGAGGCCTGTATCCGATCTCAAAATATCCGAATGCATGCGTCCTTGTCCTATTTACATGGTCAAAAAACATATCCGATCTGTGTCACATGAGAGCAAAAAAAAAAAAAAAAAAAAAAAAATTGGGTAACATTTAACTGACAGTGTAAATGTAGCCTAAAGAACATCCAGAAACCTGCTTTAAACTTGAGAAATCCTCTGCCGTCAGTTTGGAATCCCTCAGATAACAGCTCCTGTATGTGCTCACCTTCATGTGGTAGAGGTTGTCTCCTGCATCCAGGTCTATGCGTTTGGACTTCTTGTTCACAGACATGACGGCCAGGCTGACATCCAGAGAGCCATGGAGCTTCCCCCTCTGGATCTGCAACACAGCAGCAGAGTGCAGCTCGTTTTCTGTACCTCCTTTCTAATATCCGATAAAAATAAAACACTATTCTGTTGATGACTCACATCTTGCTGTGTCTTGGAGTACTTGAGAATTCCTCTTTCCAACTGGAAGTACCTCTGAGGGGAACACATAATGAAGTGTTAGAGATAAAATGATTCATCTTCCTCTGATGTACAATCAGCAGCTTTAAGTGTTTATTTGTAAAGCACTTTGAATGGCCTTGTGTACCAATAGTACTCTACAAATAAATTTGCCTATTTTTTTTTTTTTTTGGCAAAGGATGTGAAACACTTCTTTTTGCTTTGCTGTGTTTTATGTTCCTGCAAACTGAACCAGCTTGGGTTTTGGATTGATGCCAGTCTACACTGCTAGTTTAGGGTTGGGTTAGGGAGCTGGACAAAGTATGTCTAAATTTGCCTCAACTCCACTAATATGGATTCAAAATTAAAATCAAAGAGACCTTTTTTCAAAGCGTTGCCCTCACTTGAACTTAAAAGGGTTTACTAAAAATGTTGCTTTAACTGTGGAAGCATATAATTCACAAAGAAACAAAGAATTGCCATCTTAAGCACCCTTAAAGAACCTCTGAGAATGCTTCTTCCTCCAACACACCCAACTCACACCTAGTTTCCCTTTTACATGGATTTAAAACTTAATACTTTCACCACAGTTTCTGGCTGTGCTGCAGCTTCAGTGTCAGTCCTCATGTGTAAACTGCTTTGGATAAAAGCCTATGCTCAATGAAAAGATCTTAAAATATGAGCATTTATTTGATAGGGATTTTGCCCTCACCTTGTGCCAGCCTTTAAGGGGGTACTTCCTCCTCTTCATCAAATAGCCCTCACAGATCCCGGGGATACTCAGGTCCAGAGAGGAGCCGGGAACTGAACAACCTTCAAAGTTCTGCAAGTCATCCATCACCTCCCAGTGACGAGACTGGCAAAAACAAAAAAAAAAAACGTTTCCATAGTTACGAGCTGTCCCAGATTACAGAAAGCTTTTAATCTTAGATGCGAGTCAGTCTTTTCTCTTTCATCTACCTCTGGACATACTCACTCTTAATTTGAGATTTCTTTATGAAAGAAAGTAAAACACTTGGGAAAAAGATAAATGCTTAAATCTCTCATGAATACACACAACTCAAAACTAAACAGAGATAGATTTTTTTAAAATTGGTTCATTTTACACCAATATGAGCTTTTCTTGCCTGCTTTGACTGTTTGGATGAGCCAGTGCTGCTGTTCCGTGAGTGGCCTGGTTTGAATGTGCTGGCGGGGGATTTGTCCAGACAGCTGATGACTGACTGGCTGCTGCTGGCAGTGGGTGGACACACCTGTGGGTCCATGGGTGCAATGTAATGAGGAAAGCTTTGCATAGTGAGAGATGAACGTCAGGGAAAGCTGCAGCTCATGGCAAAATGCAGCACTGTGGAGGTAAACCAAAAGTAGAAATATTACATGTTCAAGCAGACTGAAAGTCGTCTTCATTTCAAAGTGAGAGGTTACTGGTGCTACTGATAGCATTACCGGTCTTACACTGAGTAGGAATATGAAAAGGATTTTTTTCACCACCCAAAATCACTTCAATGTGCAAGTGTGCCGATTAAATGAAAGTCTTTAGCCAAAGGTGATAATGCTTTCCTAGTGTGGAACATTTACATACTGTTAATTATGTGTGATCAAGATAAAAAAAAAAAAGTAGCTTAATTGAGACAACTAACTTTAGCTTCAGTTTTTGGCTGCTGTGATCTAGTTTAGAATTCATTTCCAATTTCTGAGCAGCTCTGCATTGAATGATATACAATAATAGTCACATTCATCAAAAAAAAAAAAGATCTAAGGTGAAACCCAGTCAACAGATGGAGAGGGAAAGACAAAAGCATTCCCTGCTCTCAGTCAGCAGGTGAGAAACAGCCTGGAAGAGGAAGCAGTCCTTGTTGAAATTCCAGTCTGCAGTTTATAGAAGTTAGACCAGATTCTGGCAGTTTCTAACTGGTGGCAGGCAGCCACATGTAATCACATGATACACTACAGAAAAAAATGTTTTTCTCTTTACGTTTGGTGTAGTTATATCTGGGTCCTCATTTCCTCCTGAAATCCTCAACCACACATTTGGCTTCCTCTGCCACATATAAAGATCTATCAACAACAAACTGGGCTTGAACAAAACATTACATTAAGCTCATATATGTCCACCACCTCCAAATGAGAAGAAAGGAAAAGGCAGGAGACAGATTTCAAATGAAACACACCTGTGCTGTGGAATCTCTAACAAGCTGCTCCTGTGTGCTCCTCAGAGAACTCCTCCAATCTGCTTTCAAACACGCAGATCTGCAAAAAAGGCCCTAGTTCACTCTGAAAATGAAATCCTACCACCAGATGACAGGCCTTGGAGCTGGAGCTGTGTTCCTCAGTGTTGCAGGGAGCAGTGCCACACCTGAGTGATGACTCGTTTGTCAGAGCTGCGCCTATCAAAGCCAACAGGTATGTGGGCGGGGCCTCTGCCTCAGCAAACAGGCCCGTCAACTCCGTCATCACCGGGACGTTTGTTATCAGTACATGCACAGCAGAAAGAGAAAATTCTGAACCACAAAAGCAGACGCAGGAAACAATGTGTGCACATTTCAGGCCAAATTAAATTGAGCAAGTTTCATGGAGAGCCAAATTCCCTTTGAACCCTCGACTCGTGTCAGTTTATTCTTGCTGCACAACAAAATTTTGTTGTGAAATTTGAGAATAATTCCAATCCAATCCTCACACATTTATCTCCATCGTTGGCCTGTTTAATCATCAGGAACACACAGAATCCTTTTTTTATCCCCACATATACATTCCTCCAGCCAAATACTGAAGATACTCCAACATGTGCATCATTTCCTCCTGTTTGAGCAGTGGCTGATGAAAAAATAGTAGAAATTAATGAGAATTTCTCGAAGTTAGTATTCATTTGTGAAAAAAAATGTCTAAACAAGTTTGGGTTTTACCACCTGGGGCAAATACCTTTCTCCTGCAGCTCAGGGGGAAGGTATTTTAAAGGTTGCTGCTTTGACTCCCATCTTTCTCGGACCCCTTGTTGATCGATGTTTGGTTCTGAGATGCAGTGGCTTGTACTGTAAAAGCTCTTTAGGTGGGCAGCCAGACTAGTATAGCACTTGATAAGTTATGGGGTAAGAAATCGATCAAAAAGAAACGTGCATCCGTGCAAGTAAGCCGCGCATATTTGGGAAATGTGTGCGTCTTTGGTTGTAGTTGAGCATAACATAAATATGTGCAATCTCTAAAAATGAGTCCATCTGTGTTTATAATGGGTTGTGTTTTGATATTTGTCAAAATGCGAATTGAAAAGTTACGAATTCAAAAGTTACGAATACGAATTTCTCAAGTGCAGGAAAGGGGACAAAAATACATCATCGCTGACGTCATCACGTCACAGGCATCACCAGCAGAAGAAAATTCGATCACCCCATCAGCGCGGCCGGTGATACTAGAACATATTTTGACTTCGACCACAGTGCGGACTCTATATTACTCTATATTTACTATACTATACTATACTAGTAAATATTTACTGGATTGTGTTTGTGATTTAAAGCATGACACAACAAGGGGCTTCAGCAGCGGATGAACCTGTAAGTTAAAGATATTTTCCCATTATTTTTTGTGTATGAAATGCGCTGTGAATAAACTTGGCATGTTTATCTAGGTAGGTGAGGTAGTTCATGGTGGTAACCACTTAAATCCTACATAAGAGGGGAAATTGTGACAAGTAATGGTAGGATTAAGTTGACAAGTGCATGCGAAATCAAATGTATAGCCTATCCTAATAAACTACGATTGCTGAACAGGAGGACGACGTACAGCTTTAAGTTTATTCGCAGCGCATTTCATACACAAAAAATAATGGGAAAATATCTTTAACTTACAGGTTCATCCACTGCTGAAGCCCCTTGTTGTGTCATGCTTTAAATCACAAACGCAATCCAGTAAATATTTACTAGTATAGTATAGTATAGTAAATATAGAGTAATATAGAGTCCGCACTGGTCAAAGTCAAAATATGTTCTAGTATCACCGGCCGCGCTGATGGGGTGATCGAATTTTCTTCTGCTGGTGATGCCTGTGACGTGATGACGTCAGCGATGACGTATTTTTGTCCCCTTTCCTGCACTTGAGAAATTCGTATTCGTAACTTTTGAATTCGTAACTTTTCAATTCGCATTTTGACAAATATCAAAACACAACCCATTATAAACACAGATGGACTCATTTTTAGAGATTGCACATATTTATGTTATGCTCAACTACAACCAAAGACGCACACATTTCCCAAATATGCGCGGATTACTTGCACGGATGCACGTTTCTTTTTGACCGATTTCTTACCCCATAATAAGTACAGTCCATTTACCATTTCATCTTAAGAGGCTTAGGGGATTGCTTTTTAAGAGTTTGTGAAATAAATAATCAAATATTATTTTCTGATACTCTGAATGAGTTGCTCTTGTGCATATGATTAGTTAAAGTCTGTAAATAAACTGATCTGACCAACTGGAGCTGATACAACAAAGACTTCACACACACTTTACTGACTTTGCCCTCACTTCTGAAGAGGAAAACCAACAACCCCTCATAGTTCAGAGAACATGAACATGATGATCACCTGGGGCCTCATGTACAAAGACTTGTGTGGATTTCCTACTGAAACATGGCGTACGCTCAAACCCAAAACCCTCCTGCGCACACAGATATCCGGCTGTATGTATCTGTGCGCACGCATCAATCCAAGCACGTTTCCTTTGTACATCCCAGTCAACGTGGAATTGAGCGCACATGTCAGAGTATCACAAAGCTGAGCTGCAACTATTTTTTTAAGAACTTTAGACATAAAAGGGAGATTGGATATAGGTCTATAATGAGCCAACACCTCTGAATCAAGAGTAGGTTTTTTAAGTAAAGGTTTAATTACAGCAACCTTAAAAGTCTGAGGTACATATCCTGTCAACAAAGACAGATTGATCAAATCCAATATGGAAGTGTCAATTAATGGGAAAACCTCCTTGAACAGTCTGGTTGGGATTGGGTCTAAAACACAAGTTGATGGTTTAGAAGAGACTATTGCTGTTGTTAGTTCAGAGAGATCAACTGGGCAGAAGCCGTCTAAATACAAATCAGGTTCTAAAGATACTTCTAAAGCTGCTGTACTTGATGATACATCACTGATAATAGTGGGAAGGACTCCATCAATCTTCTCTCTAATAGAAACAATTTTATTAATAAAGAAGCTCATGAAATCATCACTGCTGAGAGTTAAAGGAATAACTGGCTCAACAACCTATTTCTGTTCCATTTCTTTTCCTTTGCTCTCCCTCTTTCCCTGTCCCCTGGTCCGGTTTGGCACTATTACATGTTAAGTAATGTCACAAAAATAAAGAAATAAGCAGCATAAACAAGAGAAAACACTTGAAAATGGCAGTTCACCCCAACAGCTTCAGTGCACTAAATGACAAAAAGGTGATGTTTCTATCTACGAACTGTATACAATATTCACACAGACTCAAACGATTCAGCAAACTACTTTACCGAAGCCAATCAGCAGGAGCCAATCAGCAGTTCACACTCGCCATGGGAACAAAATACACCAAGATCCTCTACAAAAAAGATGACTGACTTGGATACAAAATGTCAACATAGCAGACATACATGACAAAGATACAGCCAGGCACAATATTGTGTTGGAATGTTCTACAGCACGTTGGAGCTGGCAGCACTAGTGTGGGGGACATGTCTGTTGTAATGCCTGGGTAGACTGAAAATAAAGCTGGTGATTTACACTTACCTGTGTTGTCATTTTGCCTAAAACTGCTTCCACAATACTTCAGCTGATACCATAACCCTGGTATGATAATTATATTTTCAGATCTTAGCTCAAACACAAGAAGTTGTACAGAACAACTATGTTAAGTATGTAGTCTGACCAGTAAAGCTGAACTAGAACAGAGTGTAAGACGCAGCCCTGACAGAATGTTTCAACTTGTAATATGTTTGCTCTAACTCAGTGCTGCTTCATACATGTTCGCCAACATGCTCTGTTTGAAAGCCACCTGTAGGAAACTGAAATATTCTTGGCGAAAGTAGCACATACCAAGAATGATTATTTAGAATAACGCTGTATGATACGGCTGCACAGTGCCTGTTCCATGTATAATGGCTGAATTGTAAACTCTCTTAGAACTTCCCATGAAAGGTCCATTATAGTATTGCTATTTTTGCTTGTTTTATTTCTGCTTATTTATTTATTTCTGTATTTATTTTTTTATTATTACTTGTCTTTTGTCTCTCTTTTCATGTGTTATTCACTTTATGTCACTTTATTTTTACTTGCCTCTGCTGTCATGTATGTTCTCTGTTCTGTGTCTAATTGAAAATTAATAAAATATTGATTAAAAAAAAAAAAAAGAATAACGCTGTATGAGTGCAGTCCATTTACTTGGTATTCACTTTGAGAAAATAACGTGAAAGCAGTTTTACAAAGGATGCTGGCCTCTTCATATTAAACTTGCCTTGAAAAATATTATCTCTGAGTAGAACAGATTTTAAACTTTGTGACAAACTTCTGTTTCTGGCTAGGAGATGTATTTTTTTATTATTATTTTTTGTTTACAATATCTTTATTGAATTTTCTTTGTAAAAAAAGACATACAAAAACAAAAAACAACGGACAAGAGTGTCAAATAATGCAGAAGTGTACCAACATACATCGTCAGGTCCAATTTCATGCTGTGCACATTTGGTCCGTACAACAGTACCAACAGAGTGAAACAGAAACATGGCGGTCGCAGAGCTTCCTCTATGAAGGCACATAATCATGAGTCCACAGAAGATATATTATCATAGTGTATAGTCCAGGGGGGCAGGGGAAGAAAGAACTGGGTCATGCAGAAGTTGCTATACCGTTCCAGGCCCGTCCATCAGATGTGACAAGTCGTTGTCCTTCATATAATTAATGAAGCGACCTCAAACATTATAAAATACCTCCTGTCTGTCTTTGAGAGTGTAAGAATATTTTTCCAGAGGTAAACAAGAAGCTAGTTCCCTAAACCACACAGCGATAGCGGGTTTACCAAAGTTTTTCCATGATAAAGCTATTGTCCTTTTTGCTTGTAGAGAACACATATTCATAAACATTTTTTCATGGCGCTTAACTCCTCAAAGGTTAAAATATTCATTTACCATGAATATATTTTACTTGTTTTACCCCTCTATCTGCCCTCACTGCCCTAACCCCGCCACCTCCTCCTTATCCTAGAATCCTCCTTCTTTTCCAAATGCGTTTCCTGAATAATATAATAATATTAGACTTAATATCTTTTAACCTCCCCATTACTTGCTTTACTTTTCTGAGTTTCTGTAATCCTCTGCAGTTCCAAGAAGTGACTTTAATTACTACCCCACTGGACATAATATTTCACTAGTAGTGGACTACTTATGTTCTAGTAAAAAAGAATTACTTTAATCCACCAAAACAACCATAAAGAACCCAACAACAACAACAACAAACAAAAACCCGGAGTCCCAAAGCTCGGGACTCCAACCCCCCCTTAGTCTTGCCTTTCTCTGAGTTAAAGGCATGGTTGGTAATCTTGTTCAGAAACACATTTGGTAATACTGGGTGAAATGGTCCATCTATCCTGAGAGTAATCTATACATGATGTATTTAGAAAAAGGGCCGAAAATAATCCGACCTCTGTGGCAGCTGCAGGACTGACAAAAAGCTGACCAATCCAAACTCCTCGGGCCGAGGACAAAAAATCAATCAGATGCCTTCATGTCTTGTTCTGCCCGTTCTGCCCACGCCCCCTCTGTCAGCTCCCTCCTCTGTGCGCACTAGTGATGGCAAAATGAGGCTTTTTGAAGCATTGAATCCTTTTGAACCATTGTGTCATAAAGTGGTTCACTACCCGAAGCTTCATTCAATTCCCTTGGGTGACATCTACTGGCAGCAGCGATTGTTGCACCATATGAAGCCCTGCGAATGTGATGCATATAATAACACTATAATAACACTTATGTATGTATGTGTGTTGTACATATGTGTTTGTAGTACCTCATTAAAGATTGAGTAATTTACCCATGAAATAATAATTTGCCCTCTCCGAGTCGGGAATGAGATCCTTCCCCAAGTGGAGGAGTTCAAGTATCTCGGGGTCTTGTTCACGAGTGAGGGACGAATGGAGCAGGAGATTGACAGGCGGATCGGTGCGGCGTCTGCAGTGATGCGGGCTCTGCACCGGCCCGTCGTGGTGAAGAAGGAGCTGAGCCAGAAGGCCAAGCTCTCGATTTACCGGTCAGTCTATGTTCCTACCCTCACCTATGGTCACGAGCTGTGGGTAGTGACCGAAAGAACGAGATCGCCAATACAAGCGGCCGAAATGAGTTTCCTCCGCAGGGTGACTGGGCTCTCCCTTAGAGATAGGGTGAGAAGCTCGGTCATCCGAGAGGGGCTCGGAGTAGAACCGCTGCTCCTCCGCATTGAGAGGAGTCAGATGAGGTGGCTCGGGCATCTGGTTAGGATGCCTCCTGGACGCCTCCCTGGTGAGGTGTTCCGGGCCCGTCCCACTGGGAGGAGGCCCCGGGGAAGACCCAGGACATGTTGGAGAGACTACGTTTCTCGGCTGGCCTGGGAACGCCCCGGGGTCCCCCCAGAAGAGCTGGAGGAAGTGGCCGGGGACAGGGACGTCTGGGTTTCTCCGCTCAAGCTGCTGCCCCCGCGACCCGATCCCCGGACCAGCGGAAGATGATGGATGGATGGATGGAATAATAATTTAGAAACAATGTGAACATTTTTGGTTTGTCATTCATATTTTCTTTGGGAGTGTACTTGGTGTAATAAAGAGGGTGCTTGTGTTACTTCAGGTGTTTTTATTCAAGAAAAGTAGTTTTTGCACAGTAGAAGGACTCAAATGGGTTCTTTTTTTTTTGAGTCAATTCCTCCAACTTTGGAAAATACTCTCTCACAGGGAACAGAGGAGGCTGGTGTGACAAGGAAATGTTTGGCTCAAAATATTCCCACACTTTAGAACGCTTCCTCGATAGTTGCTCCATGAAAGAATAATCCAAAACTCCAAAACTCCGAATATCAAAAAACAAGAGCTGTTCGTAACGTATAATACGTTTAGAACGGGGACATGAACCGGGGCTTCAGCCATCTTGAATACACTGAATCGCGGCAAATGTTCAAAGCTCCGCCCATCAACTGGAAGCAGTCAGCTGACTCAGTCTGAATGAAGCAGTGAAGTAATTCAAACGTCATCAGTGACGTCACATGAAGCGAGCTCCGGCCCACTGCTTCACCATAACTACCCTGTCGAGTTTGAAGCGTGCTTCGGAGCTTCGGTGTTGGAGGTACCATCACTAGTGCGCGCACACGATTTCACCGATGCTGAAAATAACTTAAAGTAATACTATGTAACATTTCTACCTTAAAATAACAGCATGAAAAAAATTGTGCGGCTAGAATGAGTTTTAATATTACGATTGGCCTGTCTCCTATGCCCTTCGGGGGTTTGAGTTGGAAAAACTGCGCTATGTAACTTTGCTGGACCGGCCCAGGAGCTGAGCGGAAGTACTTCGACTTGCTTTCTGGCACACCTGGCCCAAAAACAAGTAGACCCCTCTCACGCTCCCAGGTACATTTGATTACTCTTACCTTCTCGGTCGACATGGCTTGCACCTTCTGACTCCTCGCCGGTTCGTCAACAAACGTGAAAGTGAAAGCGAAAGGGTGTTGTATTTACGACAGTGTAACCGTACATTACCTCCAAGCCTGTAGGGGGAGCTCCATAGTGGGCTTTTTGAGAAGTTACATTGTATTTGTACTTTAATGTGAGTGCAATGGCAAAGGAAATGCAGCCAAAACTACCATTACCTATAATGTCTCGCCCCGCTAAAAGGGGAAGAAAAAGAAAGCCGTAGGCAGAAACAACTGCGACAAAAAAGGCTCTGGATAAAGCCAGAAGCAAGACCAGAGTCAACATCGGTGCAGCGTTTGAGCGGTGGAGACAACTGAGGGATCTGAAGGGCCCTGAAGGGCCTGCAAAGCGATGCGGAGGTTGCTCTCTTTCTGTTGGACAGACCTATCAACTTTCACGCCGTCGAAGCACAGATTGAAGGCTGAGTCCCACCGCCAGATGCGCGTTCAAGTTTGTGGGGGCGTGGTTTTCGATGGAGCACTGACGGGATGGGGGGATCTTAATGGAGGTGCCACTTTCAAATCTTGCTAACTCTCTTGCTAGCTCTCCAGGATTACCAGCCATGCCTTTAACTGTGTCCTCATCTTTACAAATTTGCACTTCTGTTTCATTCATGCGCGCCGAGAAGTCCTGCACGTCTCTCTTAACGTCTTGAATTGCTTTCAGGACCACATCAAACTTTGCAGAAAAGTAATTTCTGATCCCTTCGAGTATCTGAATAACATCCATGTTGTGGGTCATTCCAGTATTCACGTCAACGTGAAGCGTGGTGCTAGCATCAACTGTTGAGTTAGCTACGCTGTTAGCATCTGAGACTTCGTCTTTAGATTTGAGAGCGTGCTTTAGATTTGTTTTGTGCTTTCTTCGCCGGCATATTGTCACAGGTATGCAGTGACAAGTCGCCACAAACAATAGTTATCGCTGTTCATGCAGTTAAAGGAAAATTTACATGATTTTACTAGAACATTGCCAGGAGCTCACACAAAGACGTGTGCTTCGTTCATCGCCATAACCATGTTCGAGCAGTGGCAAGACCCTGCTCTCCCCCACATTCATGGAAAGGGGTTTGCCTTGACTTGACTGTTCATGAAACAGGTGACTGCATGACCTCTGTTCTTTCCAAGTACATGGTGGCCCCAAGAGACCTGCAACATTTTTTCTCCGCTAAACTTGATCCTGTTGTAGTTGGTCTGCCAAGATTTCTTAGAGCTGTGGCTGCTGCTGACATTTCAAATCTTCCTCTCCACTTCAGACGTTATGACTTCACTTCCCACCATGTACTCTTTTGCCTCTCCGGATAAAAAGCACCTTTGGCAAAAATCTGGGTGTTTTTTCTCACATCTGGTAGGACTCAGCTCACAAACCTTATTTCCACATACATTTATCTCCCCATTTTGCTGAGCAGACACATAGGTTGTACTATGCTTAAAAAGTAGGGATATTTTATCTTATTGATCAGCTTCATATCCTGTGCACAAAAACATTGCCCATCTTGATGATGGATGTAATTTAACTGAAGTGAAGGTAAAGTATATTGCCTGGTGAGGGTTTTCAAGGTGGACTGAGGTACACTGCAACGTATTCACTCCCTGGCTGTGTTCGAAACCGCCTACTACATACTACATACTACATACTACATACTACATACTGCATACTACATACTAGCAAACTGCATACTTCCATTCTGCATACTGCATACTGATCGATCAGACAGTATGCAGAGCGTTTACCCACAATGCATTTTGCTCCTGCCCGAGCCGAAATCAGCCGGCCTGAAGCTGATTTCCCTTAAGCTCTAAACTCTGTAAACTTTAGCAACATTTGAAACATTTTCAGGTGAGAAAGTAGTCGTTTAGATCCCCAACGTGTTGAAAATCTGACAAAATACCGGCTATTTACAATTTTGTTCCTACGAATTCGGCGCTACTAAAGCTGGCCGCAGTGAGTAACGCACTTCCGGTTATTTTCACAAAATAAAATACCCGTTGCCTTTTATCATAGGGAAAGCCATTACGATACAATTGGTGCTTTTGTTTTGAAAACAGGAAGTGAACCTACCCTCGTTGTAGCTAGCTTGAAACTGCCGTTTTGAAAGGAAATGACGATCGCCGACGTCACGTTACGTTGCATCTTGGGTAGTTTGAGTATGAGTAGTAACCTCATGATGCATACCCAACATTTCGGCAAATCTAGTATGCATCCGGGAACTTTAAAAAAGTTCAAGTTAGTAGGAGTAGTAGGAGTAGTGGGAGTAGTAGGAGTAGTAGGCGGTTTCGAACACAGTCGAATGTTGCTGCTTGGAATCTGCTTAATTCCTGGTCTGCTCCTTGCTCTGCCACTAATTGCTCTCATGATGTTCACCTGTGCCTGATTAATGATTGCTGTCTCTCACTCTGGTCTCTGCCTATATCAACTCCTTCCAGCCAGAGTTCCCTGCCAGATTATCTCAAGCCTCACAGCCAGCAGATGTCTAGCCTCACCTCTCTGCCTTATCTTTTTGATCTACTGTCCTGACCCTTGCCTGTCGCCTGAGTTTGTTTTGTGGATTAGAACCCTCTGCTACCAGAAGACCTTCTTGGATCCTCAGGAATATACCTGTTTTTGAATAACCCCTGACTGTCTTGTCTAGCCCTGTTCTCCGTATCCAGGAGCGGAATCTGACCATCGCGGATCAACATCTTTATTGGAGGATTATCCGGACTCCAGCAGTATTCAGCTCCTGTCCAGCACCTTTGATCTAATAAACCTTTTGTTACTAAGCTTGTGTCTGGTTGAATTATCGGGTTTTCTGATCTGGTCATTACACTCCCCTTGGCTTTTTACCTATTTTTGTCACATTGTGTGGTGTAAACGTGGAGATGAGGACCCCAATGCAGATTTATAGTAAAAAAGGAGCTCTCCAGAACATGGTACCACAACAAATTTGCCAAGAGAGGGCTGCCCACCAAAAGTCACAGACCGGGCAAGGAGGGCATTAATGAGATAGGCAGCACAGAGACCAAAGCTAACCCTGAAGGAGTGGCAGAGTTCCACAGCAGAGACTGGATTATCTGTCCATAGAACCACAATAAGCCGTACGCTCCATAGAGCTGGGCTTCATGGAACAGTGGCCAAAGAAAAGCCATTACTTAGTTTTAAAAATAAGAAGTAACATTTTGAGTTTGCCAAAAGGCTGCTCTGGTCAGATGAGACTAAAATTTAACTTTTCGGCCACCAAGGAAAACGCTGTTTGGCGCAAACCCAACACTTTCCATCACCTTAAGAACACCATCCCAATATGGTGGTGGCAGCATCATGCTGTGGGGATGTTTTTCAGTAGCAGGGACTAGGAAACTGGTCTGAGTCGAGGGAAAGAAGGATGGTGCTAAATATAAGGATATTCTTGAGCAAAACATTTGTCAGTCTGCCTGTGATTTGAGACTGGGACGGAGGTTCACCCTCCAGCAGGACACTGACCCAAAGCATGCTGCTAAAGCAACACTTGAGTGGAATGTGTTGGAATGGCCAAGTCAAAGTTCAGACCTCAATCCAATTGAGAATCTGTGGTAAGACTTGAAGGTTGCTGTTCACAAGCAAAAACCATCCAATATGAAGGAGCTGGAGCAGTTTTGCCTTAAGGAATGGGCAAAAATCCCACGGGCAAGATGTGGCAATCTCATACAGACTTATCCAAAGCGACTTGCAGCTGTAATTGCCGCAAAAGTTATGCACACAGAAGTTTTCTGTTATTTTGTCCTATTTGTTTTTTTTTAATTGCTTCACAATAAAAACAATAATACATCTTTAAAGTTGTAGGCATGTTCTGTAAATGAAATGGTGCAAACTCTCAAACAATCATTTTAATTCCAGGTTGTGAAGCAACAAAACATGGAAAATGCCGTGGGGGTGAATACTATTTCCCAGCAATTTGAGCAGTAACAGTGGTGCATATTTTGTGAATGAAGCTATGTCACAAGTCAGAGCACGGTGATGTTTAGGCATCTAAAAACATCACTGTGGTTATCATCCAACCAGTGGGGGAGAGAAAATAGCACTCTGTTTGGGCCCCTGGCCTCTAGAGGATGTGCATGTCTATTTGTTTATGCAGATTCAAGTGTGGGAGCACTCTCCGGTGATTGGCTGCCTGGGAACTGCAAAGCAACGCTATTGGACCAGCGGGAGATGACGACCCAATTAGTGAAGGATGAGGTCCACCTGCACGCTATAAAAGGCTCCTGAAGTCATTTCACCACGGGACAGCCTTAGGAACTCATTTTGTACAGCTGATCCCCCACTTTGCTTACTGCAGTAATTGTTTGATGGTTTATGGAAACTTTGATTGAATTTGTACTTCCACTTGTTTGCTTGGTTTAGTATTTTGAGTTAGCCGACTCTAGTGTTTTCTTTTTTTTTTTTTAGAACTTTATTTTTATTAAGCAAAACACAAACATTCCTTGACAACATTCACAAATTATGTGAGACAGTACTAGCGACTCAAAAAAAACAAAAACAAACAAAAAAAAAACAATGGGGCCCAGAAACCTGGATAATACTAATGAGTGAAAAATAACAAGTAAGTAAATAAATAAAGGGACAGTTAAGACACTCCAGCATATTGTGGGATTCCCCTCAGTTAGAGAGATATCTTGCTATAGGTAGCCACCTCCTCACAAAAACATCAGACCTTAATTGTAGTTGATCAACCCAATCAGGAGATGCTGCTGTCTCCTTTGCCTCCCCCTCCCACTTTTCTGTTTCTAGAAGTCAGGTGGCAGTTGGAAAGACTGAACCGGAACAAGGCTGCAGGTCCAGATGGTGTCAGCCCCCGAGTCCTGAAGGCCTGTGCAGAGCAGCTCTGTGGGATTCTGCAACACCTTTTCAACCTTAGCTTGACCCAAGAGAAGGTACCACTGTTGTGGAAGACATCCTGTCTGGTTCCGGTACCAAAGAAAACTCACCCTTCAGATATCAATGACTACAGACCTGTTGCCCTGACATCCCACATCATGAAGGTCCTGGAGAGACTCCTGCTGACCCACCTGTGTAAGCAAACCAGCACATATCAGGACCCCCTGCAGTTTGCTTATCGCCATGGAGTTGGAGTTGAAGACGCTATCATACACCTGCTTCAACAAACCCACTGTCATCTGGATAAAGCAGGCAGCACTGTGAGGATCATGTTCTTTGATTTCTCCAGTGCATTTAACACAATCCAGCCTGATCTGCTTCGTCTGAAACTCCAGAAGACTCAGGTGGAGGCCTCAACAATCACCTGGATTAATGACTACCTGACAAACAGACCACAGTTTGTCAGACTGAAGAATTGTGTGTCTAACCAGGTGATCAGCAGCACAGGAGCACCACAGGGGACTGTACTCTCACCATTCCTTTTCACTCTGTACACTTCAGACTTCCAGTACAAGTCAGACTCCTGTCATCTACAGAAATATTCAGATGACTCTGCAGTTGTCGGGTGTATCAGAGATGGACAAGAAGCTGAGTACAGAGAGCTGGTGGACCGCTTTGTGGCATGGTGTGGGAATAATCATCTCATCTTGAATGTTAACAAAACAAAGGAGATGATTGTAGATTTCAGGAGAAACAAGGTCAGATCAAACCCTGTTTCCATCATGGGAGAAGAAGTGGAGGTGGTTGAGGAATATAAATACCTTGGTGTTCATGTGGACAACAGACTGGACTGGAGACACAACAGTGAAGCCATCTACAAGAAAGGACAGAGCAGACTGTACTTCTTGAGGAAGCTAAGGTCCTTCAAGGTTTGCAACAAGATGTTGCAGATCTTCTACAAGTCTGTTGTTGAGAGCGTCATTTCCTCTTGCGTCATCTGTTGGGGCAGCAGCATCAGAACCAGGGACCTAAAAAGACTCAACAACCTGATAAAGAAGGCTGGTTCTGTTCTGGGGACGACTGTGGAACCTCTGGAGACAATAATGCAAAGAAGGATTTTGCATAAAATCAAGAGAATTATGGACAACCCTGAACATCCTCTCCATGAGACTGTTATCAGAAAACAGAGTCTCTTCAGTCAAAGGCTTCTTCAGTTTGGATGCAAAACGGACCGCTACAGGAAATCTTTCCTGTCCACAGCCATCAGCATCTATAATAACTCTTTGATTTAATTGAGCTACATCAACATTTAATTTCCCTCTGGGATAAATAAAGTATTTTTGAATTTGAATTGAATTTGAATTTGAGCGGTTGAAGCTTCCATTCCATACATCTCCCTCAGCATCTGTTTCCACTGTGCCACTGTAGGTGGCTGTGGATTCATCCATTTTATTGTCACCATTTTTCTAGCAGTCATCAGAAGTATATGTAACAAGTGCTTTTGGTCTCTAGTGTACATGCCTTCAGGAGTTAGATCAAAAAGAAACTGACTTGGGGTGAATAGTACATTGATTCCCAGAACTCTATCTATCTCGCTCTTTACCCCCTTCCAAAAGGGAAGCATCATTGGGCAATCCCAAAATATGTGTGAGTGGTCGCCCACCATTCCACACCCTCTCCAACAGTATACTGCCGCTGGGTTATCTACAAATTTAGAGATCACGGCAGGCGTCCTAAAGAACCTAGTCTTCATCTTCCAGTCAAACTCCTTCCATATGTTACTATTGATACCTTTATGACATCCAGTGCACATTGTTTCCCACTCCCCATCCTCAATTATAATATTTAACTCCAGCTCCCATTTGGTTTTGATATAAAAAGTATTGTCTGATGTATCTAGTAACAGGTTTCTGTATATATGGGAAACATGCTTTTTATTGGGTAATTGATGTTTAATTATATTAATAAAGTAAGTTTCTATGTTCGTTGGAGCATTTTTAATTATATTCCAGTCTGTATGGTTTGTGATATAATTTCTTATCTGAAAATATCGGAACATATCACTTTGGGGTAAAAGGAATTTGTCCTGGAGATAGGGGAATGGCTGTACACCAGTTTCACACAGCAACTGGTCAATAACCTTCAGGTTCATGCCTGTCCACCTCTTAAAAGTGATATCCGTAGTTGAGGGGGGGAAATCTGGATTTCCAGTAATCTGCATAGCCCTTGAAAGGGCAGCTGTTCCTCTAATTCTCTTCTGGACTGTCGACCATACTTTTAACGTGTGTTTTACCCATACATTTTTTATTTCAAATTTCTTCTGGGACTGCTTGTTTAGAAACACTAAAGTGGATAAAGGTATTACTGGTATTGAGCTCTGTTCTATGTTCACCCATCCCGATTCTATGTCATTGTTAATCCAAGCTACCACTGCTGTTAATTGTGCTGCCCAGAAATAATATTTTAAATTGGGGAGGCTGAGTCCACCCTTGTCCTTCCCAAGAGTGAGCGTTTTAAGTCTCACCCTTGGTCTCTTATTTTGCCATATAAATTTAGAAATAAGCTTGTCCAGCATGTTGAAGGCTGATGTTGGGATCCCGACTGGGAGAGACTGAAACAAAAACAAAATTCTGGGAAGTAGGTTCATTTTAACAGCCTCTACTCTACCCAAAAGGGATAATGGTAGCACATCCCATCTTGCCACTTCGTTTCTAAATATCTTAAATATCTTTTTAAAATTCGCCTGGTATAGTTGTGTTACCTGGGGAGTGATCATGATCCCTAAGTATCTGAAACCTTGTTTAGATCTGCGAAAGGACACTATATCATCAAGTTGGCTAGGCCATATCCCAGACACCATCATTGCTTCTGATTTACTAGGATTGACTTTATAACCGGGTACTAGGCCACATTCATTAAGATTTTGTAGAAGAGCCGGGACTGAGTGGAGGGGATTTTCAATAAATAATAATATGTCGTCCGCGTATAGGGCTATTTTATGTTGTTTTCCACTCTCATCTCTTATTCCTTGTATAAGGGGGTTACTTCTAATCAATTCCGCAAGGGGCTCAATGCTAAGAGCGAACAGGGCTGGCGAAAGCGCGTCCCCCTGCCTTGTCCCCCGTCCTAGATAAAAAAAAGTCGAAGCATTGGCCATTAACTCTGACTCTTGACTTCGGATTCATATAAAACACTCTAATCCAACTCAAAAAGGTTTCGTTAAAGCCCATATGAGCCATTGTTTGCTCCAAAAATGTCCAGTCCAGTCTATCAAAAGCTTTCTCAGCATCTAAGCTGAGAAGCATTGATGGAGTCTTTCTAACAGAAGCAATAGATTGTAGATTTAGAGCTCGTCTGACATTATTAGTGCCCTGCCGTCCAGTTATGAACCCTGTTTGATCAAAGTTAACTAATTTCCGGA
Organism: Odontesthes bonariensis; assembly: GCF_027942865.1. Taxonomy (NCBI): domain Eukaryota; kingdom Metazoa; phylum Chordata; class Actinopteri; order Atheriniformes; family Atherinopsidae; genus Odontesthes; species Odontesthes bonariensis. The sequence goes on from NC_134526.1 coordinate 33,645,958, forward strand.
TGTGTCTTTGTATTCTATTTGCCAAGATAGAGGTCAGAATTTTTAAATCCTGGCAAAGCAGACTTATTGGCCGATAACCCATACACTGAGTGGGGTCCTTTCCATCTTTGTGTATAACTGTGATAATTGCCTCAGACCAGGTTTTTGGGGGATCTCTTTCATCCAGCGCATAATTATATACCCGACATAAAATTGGGGCTAGTTCGTGAACAAAAACTTTATAATATTCCCCCAAGTATCCGTCGACACCCGGGGATTTACTGTTCTTTAATTTACTAATACTATCTATTATTTCCTGTACTGTTATGGGAGAAGATAGCATCTCAGTCTCATCCTGTGATAATCTGTTCAATTTGATCGAGTCCAAAAGTTTTGTTATTTTCTCCTCCTTCCCTATTAATTCTTGACCTTCATTTAATTTTGTATAGTATGCAGCAAATGCCTCTGCTACTTCTTTCGGTTGGGAGGTGATTCTATTTGTGTCGGGGTGTTTAATTTTAGGTACCACACGGTTTGATTGAGCTTTCCGTAACTGAAAAGCCAATAGCCTGCATGCTTTATTCCCCATTTCATAATATTTTCTTTTTACAAATCTAAGCATTCCCTCTGCTTTGTATGTGAGCAGATCATCTAATTTTTGTCTCTCCTGTTTTAATAATTCTAGTGTATTCTTTTTTCTTGAAATTTTGTGTTCTTTTTCTAACCTAATAATTTCAGTCTCCAGTTCAAGTCTCCTGGTTTCTCTTTGTCTTTTTATTCTCGATGTAATTTGAATGATATGTCCTCTCACAACAGCTTTGGCACCATCCCATAAAATAGATGGAGTAACATCTCCGCTATCATTTATATCAATATATTCTTTTATCTTCTCACGTATTTCCTGTTGGGTCAGGGGGTCATTCAGTATTGAGACATTAAGTCTCCAGTATCTGAATTGTTTTTCTAGACCTAAATTTATTTTCATCTTAATGGGACCATGGTCTGACAAGGTTATGGGTTCTATCTTGCACTCTGTCACTCTATGCACATCAGCCTTTGAAACAAGAAACATGTCTAATCTGGAGTAACTTCCGTGAACTTGGGACCTATATGTATAGTCTCTGTCTCTGGGATGATGATATCGCCATACATCAATCAGGCCCAGTCCCTCCATCATTCCCAGAACAGTAGCTGCTTTTCTAGTTTGAGGTCCCTTCACAGCAGGTAGTCGGTCCATATTTAAATTTAGTACACAGTTATAGTCCCCCCCAGCCACTATGATTCCCTTCCCTTCATCTGCCAGTTTGGAGGCTATATTCTTAAAAAAAATGGGACAATCCTCATTTGGTGCGTACAGGTTAAAAAATGTAAATCTATTTTCCCCAATCGTACATATCACCATAATATATCTGCCTTCTTTGTCTTTCAATACTTTTTCGCAGTTAAAAAAAACATTCCTTCTAAATAGGATAGCAACCCCCCTTTTCCTCCCTCCTCCATGAGATGCACTGTATATTTGTTCCACCCAGTCCCTCTTTAATTTCAGGTGTTCTGCCTCAGACAGATGTGTCTCTTGTAACATTGCGGCTGAACATTGTAAAGCTTTGAGTTGGTTAAGTATTTTTTTCCTTTTGATTGGATTTCCCAGACCCTTTATGTTGTAGCCAACAACAGTCAAACCTTCCATATTACACTTATATTAATCCTTACTGTCATGATGCTTTGTAGTCAACTTGTAGATGTCAAGTGCACTGCCACCTGTTGTAAAAATCCTGTCAGTTGTCAAGGAAGTAACACAAAAAAGAACAGAAACTATGTACAATTTCCAGAAAAGAACATCAGAAAACAGACATAACAACACGGCTTCCAAGTCCTCAACTGGCCTTTCTTCAGTAGTGACCAGTCCCCGTATAGAACTGGGCAGAGGGTGGCGGGAGCCCTCTGGGATAATGTCACATTGTGCAGCAGACCCACTCCATGGGGTTAACTGCTGCTGCCCTGCAATGGCTGGGTGTAAATCACCCATAATAAGTCAATTGCAGCTGCTGCCATAAACCAAAACAACCAAATAATATGCTATCGTTACATTCTGGACTCAGCAAAGTGAAAATAAATATTAGTTAGAGAAATATAAACTTGAAACAAGGTTTCAAGAAGAAGGAAAAAATAAAAATAAAAATAAATTATGAAAAGATATATAGCCCAACAACACCACTATACCTGGAGAATAACAAGACGATTTAACTTTACATCTAGCAATGAATTATTCACAGCTGCTCATAGCTGTCTAAATAAAGTGGAAAAACCTTACATTTTGCAAGATATTCCAAGTTACTTCATGGGAAGAAAAAACCTGCAGTCCTCTTCTGTAAGCATGCTGACATTCCGCCCTCTTCGGTTGGCGACCCGTGTCTCCCACCTGTGCCTGGCCAGCTCTCGCTCCACTTTATCCCGCTCATCCACTCGGACCTGAATGTTGAAATCCTTAAGCACCGGCGCTGCGTCCATCACGGTCTGGAAAGTTTTTTCCTCGGATCCCACCATCATCCTCAGTCGGGCTGGGTACATGCACTTCGCTTTCACGTTTTTCTCTTTCAGCTGTTTAACAACATATCTGACCTGAGCGCGTTTCCTCTGCAGCTCTGGAGAGTAGTCATTATCAAAGTATATCTGTTTCTCACCCATCTTCACTATGCGCTGTCTCCAGGCTTGCTGCAGGACCTGTTCCTTCACTGTGTAGTCTGCGAATTTAATCACGATGGAGCGAGGCGGGTCGTTTTCTTTCGGTTTTGGCATAAGGGTTAGATCAGATCAGTCAGCACCGTCGGCAGCAGCTTCTTAATGAAGGTGGTCATGTCTCTCCCCTCGCTTCCTTCGGGAACCTGATACAACCTTAAGTTTTGCCTTCTGTGTCTGTTCTGAAGATCCTGCTGCTCGATCCCTGCTAATTTTTGGTTGATGATCAGAGAGGACGCTGGCGTTGAATGTTCGCCGCTTCTCCGCGATAAACAAGCGAAAAACAAGCCACTCTACTGTTGCCAGGTTGATGGACACTTATCTGAACTCTTCATGATCGGTGATCTGGCAGAAAGCTGTGGATTACATCGCACTGCTTTCTGAATATCTGTTTTGGAGCCGTGGGACTGCTGCTAGCGGTTAGCTCTGTGCTAGCTTCTCCCGGCTTGACTGGCTCGTCGATGCTGACCTATTCCGCTTCCCAGCTTATTGGACTTAACAACTGCTCCATTCCACCTTGTGTCTCCATCTTAAAATGTCTGGGCCTTCTGCGTAGACCCCGTTATGTCCATAGAGGCTCTCGGAGGAGAACTGTTTATTATCGGCAGGCTGGGTCTGGTCCCATGGTTACCATCTGGTCTACCGAACGTGCCGCACATCGATTACGTCATCAGACCGCTGCGTCTGTAGTTCCCGCGGGAGGAGCACAGCGAACGAGGGGGCAAGTGGAACGTGGAGTGGATTTCAGTCTGCTGAGGCCTCTCCAAAAGGCTTCTACTCCAGCCAGTGTTAAAATGGAACTTTTGAATGTACAATCATTGTCCAACAAATCCTGTCTTATTCATGACCATATTCTGGAGAAGAATTTGGACCTTATGTGCCTTACTGAAACATGGCACCAACCAGATGTGTACAGTTCGCTGAATGAAGCCTGTCCCCCTGGATACAGTTATCTGCAGAGAGCTCGCCGCACTGGCCGCGGTGGTGGTCTGGCCATAATTTACCGCAGTAATTTAAAATTGTCTCATCTGGCTCTTCAGGACTTTTCTTCTGTTGAATGTTTGGCCTTCAATCTTAAAGCCCCCCTCCAGATGAATATTATATTGCTTTATCGGCCTCCAAAACCACATGCTTCATTTAACTCAGAGATGCGAGAGTTTCAGGGAGAAATTGTCTAGCTATATAGTTACTCTAGATGGTATTTCCTTGGCTTCTAGTTCTACAGTGAGGAACCTTTATTTTTGACCAGAATTTATCATTTGACTTGCATATAAAACAGGTTTCTAGGACTGCCTTCTTTCATCTTCGTAATATTGTTAAAATCAGTAACATCTTGTCTCAGAGTGATGCAGAAAAACTGCTCCATGCATTTGTTACTTCAGGATTGGACTGCTGTAATTCTTTATTATTGGGCTGTCCCACATATTCTCTGAAAAGCCTCCAGTTGATCCAAAATGCTGCAGCCAGAGTTCTGATGAGAACTAACAGGAGAGATCATATTTCTCCAGTTTTAGCTTCTCTTCATTGGCTCCCTGTTAAATTCAGAATAGAATTTAAGATTCTTCTCCTCACATATAAAGCTCTTAATGACCGAGCTCCATCATATCTTAAAGATCTCATTGTAAAATATTTTCCTAACAGAGCACTTCGTTCCCAAACTGCAGGTTTACTTGAGGTTCCCAGAGTTTCTAAAAGTAGAATGGGAGGCAGAGCCTTCAGTTATCAGGCCCCTCTATTGTGGAATAAGCTGCCAGTAAATGTCCGGGAAGCAGACACCCTTTCCACTTTTAAGACCAGGCTTAAAACTTTCCTTTTTTATAAAGCTTATAGTTAGGTCTGTTGAATCTGATAGTGTGTCTGCTAGTGTGTCTTGTTCTGCCTCCACCTCTGGCACCCTCTATACTTTCATTACCCCCTACCCGAACCAGGGTTTGCATCCCCACCCCGCTGTGACTGGTGTGCAGTTGGTGAGAGGCTGAGGTAGCTTGTGGCTGTAAAAAGATGGTTGTTGTGGTGTGAGGAGCAGATCTATATAGGAAGTATAGGGAATTACTCACTGAGTCTGGTCCTTTATTTTATTATTTATTTTTTCGTTAGCACAAGTTTCTTGTGTTTACCTTGAATAGGGATGGCTCAGGTAATCCTGAAACATCCCATAGTTAAGCTGCTATAGGCCTAGACTGCTGGGGGGCCTCATCTGTCACACCTTTCCTCACTTTACTCTCTTTATGTATATGTGATATTATTGTGGTCATTAACTCGTGTTTCCCTGTTCCAACAGATATCCTTTGAATGGTGTTACAGTGCCGCCGCCGCTGCGGCCCTCCCCCCCTTTCTGTCTTCTCAAACCCCAGCTGGTCGAGGCGGATGGCCACCCTTCCTGAGTCTGGTTCTGCCAGAGGTTTCTTCCTGTTCAAAGGGAGTCGTTTCTCTCCACAGTCGCCTCAGGCACGCTCAGGCCGGGAGATTGGACCGAAAAACAAAAAGTTTTCAGTGCAATCTGTTGGTTTCCTTAGCTAGGAAATTGTTTTTGAATTGGCTCTATATGAACGAATTGGATTATTTTATGAATTATGATTATTATTAATTAATTGAATTCCAATTGGCTTGAATTGGACTTACTATCTAAGTGCCTTGAGATGACATTTGTTGTATTTGGCGCTATATAAATAAAAATGAATTGAATTGAATTGAATAGATGCATGACCTCTTTACTTCTCTCTGTACCCGTTCTGTGAAAAATATCATTCTTGGAGACTTAAATATCCATATTGATCATCCTTCTTCCCCTCTGGCAGCAGATTTTAAGTCTCTTCTGGACTCTCTTAATCTAACTCAGCATGTTGACGCCCCTACACACAACAGGGGGCATACGCTGGATTTGGTGATTACAGACACTGTAACTATCAATGACTTATCTGTATATGACCTCGGTGTCTCGGACCACAGTGTCATCTCTCTAGAAGTGCCTTCAACTTTGTCTGCTCCAAATCCTAAACGTCTTATTCAGTTCCGTGACTTGAAAAACATCTCCCTTGAGGCTTTGTCCTCTGATCTCCACTCCCTGACTGCTGTCAATCATTCATCTGTAAATGACTCTGTGGATTACTATAATCATTCTCTTCAGGAGCTTCTGGAGCTCCATGCTCCTCTTAAATCGAAGCTGGTGTCATTCCCCCGCTCAGCCCCTTGGTACACTGATGAACTGCGGAACATGAAAGCAGCAGGCCGTGCTATTGAGAGACGTGTAAAGTCATCTGGTCTTTCTGTACACAAGCAGGCATATAAGGAACATCAGAAAGCTTACGCCTTTTCTCTTAAAGAAGCGAGGTCTAAGTATTATTCCAACATCATCAACAGCTGCCCGGGAAATTCTAAACAGCTTTTCTCTACAATAAACCATCTCCTTAATCCCACTGAACAAACTCATGCTGAGGACTCGGCTCAAAAAATGCAACCTGTTTCTTTCTTTTTTCCAAAACAAAGTTAGCTCTATCCGATCTCAGCTCCATAGCCTTCATGATCTTCGGCTGGCATCTACCTGTGTGCATTCTGGGTCCCTGAGCTGCTTTGACGATGTTGCTCAGAGTGAAGTGGAGACCATCATCAAGACAATGAAGCCTTCATCCTGCGCCCTGGATCCCTTCCCCTCGTCACTCATAAAATCCAATCACGCTGCAATAAGCCCATTAATCACACAAATAATAAACAAGTCACTGAAATCTGGTCATGTTCCATTGCCTCTTAAAACTGCTATCATCAAACCTCTTCTGAAAAAATCCAACTTGGATCCAGACATTCTTTCCAATTACCGCCCAATTTCCCACCTCCCATTTCTGTCAAAATTGCTGGAGAAAGCTGTTGCTGCTCAGCTGCAGCTCCACCTACAACAGCACTCTCTGTACGAGAAATTTCAGTCTGGTTTCCGTCCAGCGCACAGTACTGAGACCGCATTGCTGAGAGTTACCAACGATGTCCTCATGGCAGCTGACACTGGCTCTACTTCTCTCCTTGTCCTCCTTGACCTCACTGCAGCCTTTGACACTGTGGACCATAATATCCTCCTCCACCGTCTTCATGAGGAGGTCGGTCTCTGTGACACGGTTCTGGACTGGTTTAAATCCTTCCTCTCCAATAGGCTGGAATGTGTTAAGTCTTGGCAACGCCAAGTCCCAGACTGTCTGTGTCTCCTGTGGTGTCCCACAAGGGTCAGTTCTAGGGCCCCTGCTATTTTCCCTTTACATGCTGCCTTTAGGTCAAATCATTAATCGGCACAACATCTCCTTCCATTGTTATGCTGACGACATACAACTTTACATTAGAACTGGAGCATCATCATCACCATCTTCACTCACTGCCCTCACTACCTGCCTGGAGGAGATAAGGATGTGGATGAATCAGAACTTTCTTCAGTTAAACTGCTCCAAAACTGAGGCCATATTGATTGGCACCCCTCACCAGGTTCAAACTTCAACTCTGACGACTATTTCTTTTTCTGGACAAGACATCTCCCTCTCCACCCCTGTTACAAATCTTGGAGTAAAAATGGACTCTCAACTTACATTTGAAAATCACATTAAGCATCTGTTTAAAACCTGCTACTTTCATCTTCGTAATATCTCCAAAATTCGTCCATCTCTCTCTTTCTCTGATGCCGAGACTCTCGTCCATGCCTTTGTTTCCTCCAGGCTCGATTACTGCAATTCTCTGTTTGTTGGAATCCACAGAAAACATCTTCAGAAGCTTCAATACATTCAGAACGGTGCAGCCAGGGTTCTATTGAGAGCTCGTAAATCTGACCATATTACACCTATTCTCCATGATCTGCACTGGCTTCCTGTCACTTACAGAATTCAGTACAAAATTGCTCTCATCACCCATCAATGCTTAAACGGAACCTCACCAGATTATCTGAAGGACCTTCTCATTCCACATTCATCCACCAGATCTCTACGATCACAAGACTGCAACCTCCTCCACCTTCCTCGATCCAGATTAAGGACCATGGGAGATCGGGCATTCTCTGTGGCAGCCCCCCGTCCCTGGAACTCTCTCCCGGTCTATCTGAGAGCTCCGCAACCACTGGGCGACTTCAAAAGAGGCTTAAAGACTTTTCTTTTTAAGCAAGCCTATTCTGCCGCCACATGATTTTTATGATGTTGATTTTATCCCTGATTTTAGTTGTACTTTGTAGCACTTTGAGATTTTTGCTAATGAAAAGTGCGTTACAAATTTGATTTATTATTATTATTATTATTATTATTATCCTCACACCGTTCAAATAATTCCGCCTCGCGTTGCAGTAGGAAGCCGATGGCTCTTCCGTGGGTCGCGGTGGTCTCCTCCGTAGTTGTTATCCGCTCCTCTGCGTCAACGACCCTCTTTTCCAACTTTGTTAGTTGTGCACTCAGACCTCCAACTGATGTTTCAAGTCTTGTGAATGATTCCTCGGCTTGGCCTTTGAATTCCTTTACATCCATACTCATCTGCAGAATGTCTCCCCGTATTTCTCGGTTCGACTCGGCGATAGCGTGAAGCATCCCCTCCAAGTTGGTCACGGCAGCATCAGCGGTTTTGCCCGCGCTAGCTTTGTCGGGGTTAGCAGGCTTGTTAGCATCAGCTGGTTCCAATGATTTTTCGTCTCCTTTGTTTCTAAACTGATATCTGGCGAACCTGTCGCTAGTGCTCGTCTTTGTGGTATCGTTAGACATGTTTTTGCTGAGTTTTGTTCAAATATCGATTTGGTAAATTGGTTAAACGGCAGAGCTGCAACTTTTGCGTCCTACATCAACATGGCGCCGCCGGAAGTCCGACTCTAGTGTTTTCAATTAGTCGTTTGTTTGGTTACAGTGTACCCCCTCTTTTGTTTTTGGAACCTTTTTCGTTGTAATAAATTATTTTTACACTTAAACTTTTTTCCTCTGGACACATTTATGTTGCCACCCTGATCCCCTAGACCTGGGGTCGTAACACACTCTAAAAGCAAAACTGTTGTCAGGAGACAGGACTGTCCTGGACTAAGGTTCTGCCTGTTGTCCTGATGTACAAGTGCATGCAGTCAGGGCTGGAAGCAATGTGAGACCATTTTTTACCATCTCTGGTAGACCCACTACCTTGGACGTAGACCCCCTAAGGCATATCTCCATTCGACTAATTGCAAAGAATTGTTCTCTGTTTTATCACAGAGTAACCAGCTGGTGAAGGACGCTGTACCTAAACCGGCAACACAACCCAACATCCCAAAGGGGACTACATTTTTGTCAAAGAGCTCAGGAGGAAACACTGAAGTAAAAGTTTCGAAAAGTAGAATGGGAGGCAGAGCCTTCAGTTATCAGGCCCCTCTCTGTGGAACCAGCTGCCAGTTTGGGAGGCAGAGCCTTCAGTTATCAGGCCCCTCTCTGTGGAACCAGCTGCCAGTTTGGGAGGCAGAGCCTTCAGTTATCAGGCACCTCTCTGTGGAACCAGCTGCCAGTTTGGGAGGCAGAGCCATCAATTATCAGGCCCCTCTCTGTGGAACCAGCTGCCAGTTTGGGAGGCAGAGCCTTCAGTTATCAGGCCCCTCTCTGTGGAACCAGCTGCCAGTTTGGGAGGCAGAGCCTTCAGTTATCAGGCCCCTCTCTGTGGAACCAGCTGCCAGTTTGGGAGGCAGAGCCTTCAGTTATCAGGCCGCTCTCTGTGGAACCAGCTGCCAGTTTGGCTTCAGGAAGCAGACACCCTTTCCACTTTTAAGACCAGGCTTAAAACTTTCCTTTTTGATAAAGCTTATAGTTAGGGATGGCTCAGGTGATCCTGAAACATCCCATAGTTAAGCTTCTATAGGCCCAGACTGCTGGGGGGCCTCATCTGTCACACCTTTCCTCACTTTACTCTCTTTATGTATATGTGACATTATTGTGGTCATTAACTCGTGTTTCCCTGTTCCAACAGGTATCCTTTGAATGGTGTTACAGTGTTTGTTGTCCCCTCTTTTCTGTCCTCTCAAACCACAGCTGGTGGAGGCGGATGGCCACCCTTCCTGGTTCTGGTTCTGATGGCCACCCTTCCTGGTTCTGGTTCTGCCAGAGGTTTCTTCATGTTCAAAGGGAGTCGTTCCTTTCCACAGTCGCCTCAGGCACGCTCAGGATGGGAGATTGGACTGAAGACCCATGGGCGGGGGGTAATGAAGGCTAGGGTAGGCTGTGCCTTCCCAAATGTTTTGCTGGGAATTTTGTAAATTATATATAATATGGGGCAGTCTGTGGCGTAGTGGGTTAAGCAGCCGCCCCATGTACAGAGGCTACAGTCCTCGCTGCAGCGGGCCCCGGTTCACTCCCGCACTGGACGCCCCTTTGCTGCATGTCTTCCCCCTCTCTCTGCCCCCTGCTTCCTGTCTCTCTCCAACTGCCCTATCCATTAAAGGCATAAAAAGCCCAAAAAATATAATATAAAAAAAAATAATAATATTGTCACCGTCATGTCCTCCTTTTTGATTTTGAAACAGAATCCTTGTGTTGTTGTTATTAATTATGCTAAATAACTAATTTTTACGCCATTTTTAGAAGAAAAAAAACGTCGATTTCGGTGCCTTGCCAAATGTCGGGCTCACCCACCGCCTATGTGAAGACAAGTTTCGGTGCAATCTGTTGGTTTCCTTAGTTAGGAAATTGCTTTTTAATTGGCTCTATATGAATGAATTGGATCATTTTTAAATTAATTATGATAACAATGAATTGAACTCTAATTGGCTTGAATTGGACTATATTATTTAAGTGCCTTGAGGTGACATTTCTTGTAATTTGGTGTAGTATAAATAAACTGAATTGAATTGAATTGAACTGAAGGTGGTCTATTTCCCCATTCCAATAGATGGACTTACTCTTCTGTCAAAGTAGCTGAAAGAGCCGCATGGAGCGATGCTATAGACGACTTCCCCGTGCAGTGCAGACGATTTAGGGAGAGAAGGGTGAATTGGAAGTGATGTGCTATTAACCTCTCTCTCCAATTTAGTGGTTTGTAATCAAAGAAGAGGAAGCCCTGCTGACATCACTCTAAGCTAGAAGATGGGAGTGACATGCTAGCAAAGTCTAGTGTCACCACACAAGGATCAGAGATGGAATGCAGGTGTCAGGATCTGGGATTTAAGTTGTGTCGTGTTCTTGGTTTTGTGTGTTTATTCAGTATTCAGTTATGTTTTATTTTCTCCTTGTGTATTCCCTTAGTGTGCTCTCTCTCGCCCCCTGTGTTCTGCCATCTCTCTCTCTCCTCAGTCTCTCTCCTGTTCTCATTTACTCACCTGCAACCCGTTTCCAATCAACCACCAGTTCCTACTCCAGCAATCACCTCCCCAGTATATATGTCTGTCTAGTCTTACCATTCCTTGCCGGATCCTCTTCATTACCTTCCCAACCTTGGTCTTCGATGCTTTTGTCTTGAGTCTTGTCATGTCCCCTGGTCTGGTTTTGTTCCCCCGATCTGTTATTCCTAGTCCGTGTTCCTTGTTTGTCCTTTTTGGTAGTATTTGTTGTTTTCTAGTTTTATGTCCAGTTTAGTTTTTTGATATTCCAGCTTTGCTGCGCCTTTTGTTTATATTCATTTTGTCAATAAACCCGTTAACTTTATTTTGCCTCCCGTCGTGTCTGCACCTTGGGTCCTCCCTAAAAACAACATGACAGCAGGGTCTTGTTTACCCTAATGTCTCTTGTGATATCATGTAGCCTATTGTTGTAATACCATTGCTGTGGCTTCTTGGTCATCCTTATATTGATAATGTCACCAGATCTGCCTGACAACTATAGCCGATGTCTACTTAACTAATCAATATCAAGGTCCCTGAAACCAGTGCACGGTATTAACTGGCCAAGTACACCACCCTGTTTATAACTAAATCCTCTTGTGTGATGTATATGCTGTGTGATCTTCTATTTAGTGTTCCTTCTGCTTTTAACTCCAGCAGCTCTCAGCACTTTTATGACTCATGTGTTGATGAGTGCCACATGTGCTGAAGGAACTATCTGATCAAATTCAACGAGCTACACTCCGTGCCAGGAGAGTAACCGCACATGTCAGAGTTCAGGAGTTTAGGGTGATTACATAATCACTTGGACATGGCACAATCCCAGTGCCAAGTGGAGTAACAACCAATCAGACCTTTCTCTCAAAAGTTCCACCATCCTTTACCGTAGAGGTGGAGGCAAGTTTGGTTCAAACTATACCGGTGCAATATACACATCAGTTAATAGAACTCTTTATTATTTATTACAAAGTCTTGGTTTTCTCAGGATCAACCAGTGTCAGAAATGTTTAATGTTTATGATTGTGTGGGTTATGCATCCAAATCATATTGGTGGTAAGAATTCTTGTCGCACCAGACTTTAGTATGCTCCATGTGACAACATGCAAATCTTGTAGGCGGAGGACGTCATCACCCACAGGCAGTTCTGACAATGAGGTTACATTTGCCCACTGCTTGCTCTTTAATAGAAATATTGATGTTCTTTAAGATTAAAAACTGTTTTATTCTCCAACTCTGTGATGATTAAAATTAAGTAATTTTCTTTGTAATCTTCATTGTAAGCACAGTTGACTTTTAGATGAACTGTTTGCATCACACTTGCAGCCTACACTCTCACTACAATAATGTAACTACAGCATAGTACAGAGCCAACGACTGCAGCTGTCAAAAAGAATCTTCTTTAATGCATAATGAAGCATGACAGCGTAATTAAAAGTAATTACTTTGTACATCACTTAGTGTACACTAAGTTGTACGACACTAAGTGTACTTAGTGTCGTACAACACTCTGCAGACTGCTTGTGTGACTGTTGGATCTTTCCTTGCAAGAAAAAAAAATGCACACGAAGACAGTTACTTTTCATGTCTTTATTTAATTTATTGTATTGATATTTCCACAATATGCAAATGGCTGGATGTGCAACCAAAAAGTTAACAATGCACAGGCTTCAGGTGACAATCCTACACATTGATCAGATGCTGATTAATTGAAAAATTAGCTTATCTGGCTAAAGCCCGGAGGGGTTGACAACAACCCATTTAACAACATTTCAATAACATAGACAAGCCACAAAAAGATTGTACAATTTGTAAGTTGAAACTGTCATATTGAGGAGGGTGAACAAACAACCTTCACAAGGCATATTAGAGTGGACTGAAATACAAATTGTCCAGGGCTGATATAAATAACAATTCCAGTACACATGATGTCTATTGTGGTGGATCTGATTGAGCACTTGGTGCTCGACAATGTTGGCCTGCGGCGCGCCAGGCTCTGGGATTGATGGCTTGTATCTGTTGCTAGGTTAAGCTGTGGTACTAGAGAGAGCACCAGTAAGTACCCCGCCTCCGTTGTACATTATTTCTTAATATAGTTATAGTAACCCACGGTCCGGTCTGAGACAGAGCAACAGTAAGGCCGAACAAAGAACCACAACATCTATGTTTTTAAATGAATGCTTTAACACAATGTATTGTAATGTCTTCAGGTTAGAATGGTCACTAAATAATTTTAGTAAAAACGCATGCATGCATTCTTATCATTTGTCAAGACTTTGCTAAATTAGGTTAAATCACAAAAGCTGGAAGTGGAACTAAGTGAAAAGCTGTTTGGGAACTGAAAGAGTCAGGCCAATGATCTGCATTACCTAAAAGAGGAGTTCCCATCAAAAGTAAAGGGATCATCTGAGTGTGTATGTGTTACAGCTATTAGCTATGCTGTGGGCAGTAGAAGGGACAGACTAAGGAAGGACTGCTAAAATATGTGTCTGTACCTATTCACTTCCAGCATTATGAAGCAACTTGAGGCAAAAATCACGCATATGAAGGGAAAAATACAATGTTGTTGAAATAAAAAAGTCCAAATTAATAGGGAAAAGAATAGTTTGTAGGTAAACAGACAAACAGAGGAAGACACTTCCAGGAGATCCAAGCAACAGAGGTTATAATAGGAGAGAAGTCATAGGTGGATTATAGGTCTCACAGGAACTTGAATAGCATACCTGTCATCATTTTTTAAGATCAATGTGAAAAAAGAAGAGCGAAAATGGCACATTGATTTCATGTAAAAAATTTGGAGGAAGAGAGATGGGGGTTATTATGGAGCAAGTGCCACCAGAAGAAAAAAAGAGAAAAAACGGTGGAGATACGGATTATTTTTGCAAGTTTAGTAAAATGAGCGGACAGGGTTTTTCTCCGTGTTTTTCTCTCCCACCCTGAGCCCTAACCCGGGCTCCGTCCGGTAATCACAGGAGACAGGAGAAAAACTAGTGAACATGCAGATATTCTGGACAGTGCAGAAGCAGAAAAAGGACTGTAGTTGACGTCTAAAACCAGAAGGAGGCGATGATGAAGCAAAAATGATTGCGAATTAAACCACGAAGAAGAAGAAGAAGAAGAAGAAGAAGAAGAAGAAGAAGCGTCAGTGAGAACGTCCAGACAGCATCAGTTATATTTAGTATGCGTTAAAATGCAAATAGCCGACATCATGGACTTCCACATCAATCTGAAGGTGAATTTCAGGGGAAATTACAAGAATTTTCTCCTTTCGGGATCCGAGACCAGGAGCTGGGAGGCAATGGAGGCTATGGTAAGACGGCATCAAGCCCCACGGTGCAGTTCGGCCGCTGGCCCACTCTGCCTGTCGCTGCAGGTGGATGGATGGATGGATGGATGGATGGATGGATGGATGGATGGATGGATGGATGGATGTATGTGTTGATGGATGGATGGATGGATGGATGGGTGGGTGGGTGGGTGGATGTGTTGATGGATGGATGGATGGGTGGGTGGATGTGTTGATGGATGGGTGGGTGGGTGGGTGGGTGGATGTGTTGATGGATGGATGGATGGATGGATGGGTGGGTGGGTGGGTGGATGTGTGGATGGATGGATGGGTGGGTGGGTGGGTGGGTGGGTGGATGTGTTGATGGATGGATGGGTGGGTGGGTGGGTGGATGTGTTGATGGATGGATGGATGGATGGATGGGTGGGTGGGTGGGTGGATGTGTTGATGGATGGATGGATGGTGACCCTGTGCATGTGTGTGTCAACAGGTGCCAACCTGGATGGGTTAAAATCGGAGGACAAATTTCGTGTGTATGTATGCATGACCAATAAATGGGATCTTAAAGGGATAATCCGGAGTAAAATGCACTTTAGATCAATTTACGGGATGTTGGGAGTACATACGTTGAGTTAACATCAAAATCATGTCATTCGGATGTGTTTTGAGAATTTCGATTTGACCGTTTTTAGCCAAAAGTCGTTAGCCTGGAAGTGATGAGGGCATATCATGTCACCGCTACAAAACGCTATTTTTATACCTCTTCTACAGCTCCAAACAACATAACACTTACGTGGTAGTAAGTAGAGGGCCCCTAAAGCCAAACCGAAGTGTCCCGAGGTCTTCATGTGGTCGGATATAGAGTCCAGAATGAATTTAATCAAGCCAGTACCTTTCCGGAAATGTGTCTGCTGCAGCTGCCGCTGAAGACCGTGGTGAAGTTGTTTTGATATTGGTTTGAAAAAAAAGACACCTTATTTCCTTATTGTGAATATCTGTCGAATATCCAATATCAAACCAACTTCACCACGGTCTGTAGCGGCAGCTGAACAGAGCAACTGAACTACCAATAAACAACATCAAAAAGCTTTAAGTGATTATGTCATAATTTGTAATTTAATGGAAACACACCCTAAACATACATTTCTCCAGATGAAGCTATTATCTGGCCTAGCCATCAATTTAATTATTAGGGCCACAGTCCTAACTTGAACTGTTGGTCCATGAACAGGTGGAACACCTGGTTTTGCTGATTCCTGCCTCGCTTCTGTGACCATTGTTGGTGCTGACTGTCCATGGTCTAACCGTCCCTGGTCTTCTTGGTCCCTGGACTCTCTCACAGATGCTGTGCCTGTGTAACCTAGTCATGCTGCTCTGTCTGTTCCTCTCCTACATCCTCCTCTTTCTCCTCCTCTTTCTCCTCCTCTAAGCCTCTGCTGCTCCCCTGTCGGCTCTCTCGTACTGTAGCCTGCTCAACATATACAAGCAGCAGCTAACGTTAACTACGTAACTCGGTTCCGGGGGCTGGCCGGGGGCTACTGTGGGTGATGGAAAGTCAGGAGCGGATTCCTGGGCCTGGCTGGCTGTGCATTTGGCCTGAATGATTTGGGATGAAACGCATACGTGACGATAGAATCAATGTGACTGGCGAGTGGGGTGGCATGTAAATTTGTAGGGGGGGCCGTGGCCACCCCGGTCACCCCCTGGAGTCAGATATACAGTATAATGGAAGGTCCCCCAGCAGGCTGGGCCTATAGCAGCTTAACTATGGGATGTTTCAGGCTCACCTGAGCCATCCCTAACTACAAGCTTTATCAGAAAGGTATCATGATCCATGTCATGTTGTGTGTTTTTCTGGTTTGTCTGTTTAGTCTCCTATTCGTTTAGCCTTCCCATTTCCTCTCCTTTCCTCAGTTCCCTCCTGCCGGTCGTCAGCTCCACTCCCTTCACCTGTGTTAATCATCCTCAGCTGTACTCACTCACCATCACTCTCCCCACAGTATTTAGTCTCATAGTTCCTTTCAGTCATTGTCAGATCCTCCATCAAACTGCCCATTAGTTTTCCCTGTCAGTCTTGGTCCTGCTTCTGCATAATGTACAGTCTGGTTATTGTTTCTTTTTTAGGTGTTGTTGTTTTTCTAGTTTAGTTTTGTGGTTCTCCAGCAGTTGCTGTGATTTTCATTCATATTTATAGTAAACCCTTAAAGTGATACTGGGCTGCTCAATTTCTCCATTGATAAAATAATTTCACAACTCTACAACATAAAAATTCATAAAAAAACATGTAGAATATAGCATATACTTTGTTGTCTACAGTAGTAGATCAACCCTCATCTTACTTTGAAGCTCCCAGATCAAGGAAGTGACGTCGACGCAGCTTTAGCAGCAGAGAAGCTATCAGGCTTGTGTTGATAATAATAAACTCCTGGACTATTTTCAAACTTCCAAATGCACTGTTTTGTGAGTACAGAGCATATTTGTACTACTGTAGAAGTTTGGTGTAATGGCATGTGATTTTAGTGTGGTAATTTTGGAGATACTGCCAGGTTCCATTAACCCTTGTACGAAGCTATTCGGGATAACTCAGTAACTCAGCTGATGTTCAGCCAAGATCGAAAAAACTGCGGGTGGGCTACTTGGCTGGATATCACGGTTCAAATGACCCCAGGTTGAATCTACTCCGGAGTATCACTTTAAATTTCCTTCTGGCTCCTGTCCAGTGTGTCTGCATCTGGGTCCTCCCCCTTCAGTCTCCATTGCCAAACTGTGACAAAAGGACATTTTTAAGTCTTGTCTTAAAAGTGGAAAGGGTGTCTGCTTCCCGGACATTTACTGACAGTTTATTCCACAAGAGAGGGGCCTGATAACTGAAGGCTCTGCCTCCCATTCTACTTTTAGAAACTCTGGGAACCTCAAGTAAACCTGCAGTTTGGGAACGAAGTGCTCTGTTAGGAAAATATCTTACAATGAGATCTTTAAGATATGATGGAGCTCGGTCATTAAGAGCTTTATATGTAAGGAGAAGAATCTTAAATTCTATTCTGAATTTAACAGGGAGCCAATGAAGAGAAGCTAAAACTGGAGAAATATGATCTCTCTCTCTCATCAGAACTCTGGCTGCAGCATTTTGGATCAGCTGAAGGCTTTTCAGAGAATATGTGGGACAGCCCAATAATAAAGAATTACAGCAGTCCAATCCTGAAGTAACAAATGCATGGAGCAGTTTTTCTGCATCACTCTGAGACAAGATGTTCCTGATTTTAACAATATTACGAAGATGAAAGAAGGCAGTCCTAGAAACCTGTTTTATATCTGAGTCAGAGGACAGATCCTAGCCAACCATCTAGAGTAATTATATAGCTAGACAGTTTCTCCCTGAAACGCTCAGGTCCAAAGATAACGACTTCAGTTTTGTCTGAATTTAGAAGCAGACAGTTCTGAGTCATCCAGGTCTTTATGTCTTTAAGACATGCTTGTAATCTGACCAACCTATTGGGTTCATCTGGTTTTATAGATAAGTACAGCTGAGTATCATCAGCATTGCAATGGAAATTTATGCCATGTTGTCTAATGTTTCCTAATGGAAGCATGTATAAAATGAAAAGAATCGGTCCAAGCACAGAACCCTGAGGAACTCCATGAAGCTGAAACTGAAGCTGCTTGCTTGTACCAGTACTAAAGCACTATGAGAAACAGTGAACCCAGAGAAGTGCACGTTCTGTGGTGCTTGGTCAGAGGAATGTATGGGAATATGCTTGCTGTTTTATCAGAGCTGGGCGCGCGCGCGTGTGAGAGCGAGAGAGAGAGAATGCGGATGCACATCACGTTGCCAGGATGATTTTACTTTAAATGTCCAAACAGCCAACAACACTAATAACCCAAGTCCAAAATATGCCAGCACAGAAGTGCGCAAATTGCCAAAACAGTCAACACAGCACAGAAGGCTATAGCCTACATAGATGAATCAATGGTCATGACTTTAGCCCACAACATGCCAGCACATAACTGTGCAGAGTAAAATGCTCAATCAGCCAACAATACACAACAAAAGCACCTCAGTAAGATGTTAACTCAACTTAAACTCGCTTGTATCAGTACAATGCAGTACAAAAATATTGAACAAAGAAGAGGGACAGGGACGTCTGGGTTTCTCTGCTCAAGCTGCTGCCCCCGCGACCCGATCCCCGGACAAGCGGAAGATGATGGATGGAAGAGTGCACACGTTGGTGCTAATAAAACCATTGACTTAACTTTTAAAACTTCCCAAAGGCCTGCCTGCGTCTCTCATTGGCCTGCACGAACTCCTTAGCGATGGCTGTCATGTCAGTGTCCTCCAGAATGTCACGGTGAATATGGCAGTTCATCAAGTCATTCAGTCTTTTCTGTGTTATTGTGGATCGGAGGCATGATTTCAGTCGACGAAGTGTGGAAAACGAACGCTCTGCTGATGCGGTACTGACTGGGATGGTGAAAAAAAGTTTCAGAAGTTTGTGTACTTCGGGCTGCAGGTCTTTTGCGACAGGAACAGCATTCATTGCATTGCTTATGACTCTCACTGACAGTTTGTCATTTTGAAGTGTAAATGTCTTAATCGTGTCTGGCAACATGCAACTGTGCGCAGAGTTGATCAAAGTCAAACTCTTTGTATAGAGACGTAATGGGTGATGGGAGTGTCACCTCATCCCCGTCCCCAGCTGTCACTAGTAGCCTCTCAATGTCCACCACTACTCCGAAATCACGCTGGTCGAAGCGCCTATCGTTGTGAAGAACCTGTCCCTTGCCAGGAGGGTCCTGGTTCTTTTTAGCACATCGGGATTGCTTGGTTGATGAGGCGTTGTAAGATCCGTGGAGCACTCACTTGAATAGTGCCCATGGCTAGCCTCAGCGAGGTTTGGTTCGGTTAGCGTAGTAGTTGAAGAACATTCGTCACTAGCCCCTTTCACACTGAGACCCGCTACCTTAGCGGGTCTAAATTGCCACTTCGACCCGCGTCGAGCAATGTGAAAGCTTGGCATGTTAGGTGACCCATGTAACTTGATGTAAAACAGAGTAAAACTTGTCCTCACCTGTCACTGTTGTTCTGAATCAGCTGTCCATTCTGTCTTTTAAACTCCTCACGCCACGCCCACGTCCGACCCGCGTCAATTGCTTTCACACCAAACTCGGCTCGGCAAAAAGACTAGGGTCCGACGCGGGTCGAGAGGCGAGTCGAGTTGACACGCCAGCCCGGGTCGTCAGTGTGAAAGGAACAGCGGACACGCTAAATTCGCGTATTAAACGCGGGTTCTTCCTCAGTGTGAAAGGGGCTACTGTTGCTTGGCTGGTCCACAGTTGAAGGTTGGGGCACAGCTGTCCCATCAGATGATGCTGTGCTTTTTACTAGTTTTGCTTTGAAATATTCAAAAATGGGTTTGTGCCTTTTCATTTTGGTTGTATATTCCACGCCACGAACAATCTCTGCAGTCTACCACAATCACTACTTCTGCCGCGCGATTTTCAGTGCTGCGCTGTATAGGACTACATTTTGCAACATTGACGTGTGACGTAAAAAATATTGGTTAAGGAAAACGCTTGATTAAATTATTACCGCATGGGTTGTGTTTAAGTTTGATCTTCGACAGGTTTTGAGTTGAAAAAAAACTTGCAGGCTCTCGGATACACGCAGAGCGGGGAGGAGGGGGGTTCATTCATTCATTCATTCATGGGAGGGAGCCAATCAGAGACGCCTCATTATCGCGTCACGGATATGCATGAGAAGGACCGGAAAACCCTGTCGTATCTCATCAAGCCATTCTTTCTGCCCAGCTTGAAAAAAACAGCTTGAAACAAAGCAACCATAACATTTTTCTTAATAGAACCGACGCCTAATGGATTCAATAACAATGGTGAACACAGCAGTATTAATGAAATGACGATGGAAGTTGGCCTTTAAACCAGCCAAATGCAGTTCCTTTAATCCCAATAACATGTTCAAGTCTGTGTAATAAGATACTGTGATCGACCGTATCAAATGCAGCACTGAGATCCAACAGGACAAGCACAGACACAAGTCCGCTATCAGAGGCTAAGAGGAGATCATTGGTAACTTTCAGCAGTGCAGTTTCTGTGCTATGATGCACTCTGAATCCTGACTGAAACTCTTCAAACAGATTATTTCTGTGGAAATTATCACAAAGCTGAGCTGCAACTATTTTTCCAAGAACTTTAGACATAAAAGGGAGATTGGATATAGGTCTAAAGTACAGTGGAGAACATTCTATGTATTCTCTTGTCCTTTCATTCTCTATTATACCTTCTCAGGTGGGTAGTCTGAGGTGAGAGTCTTTGTTTCCATCACCTGTGGTTTGGATGGTTTGTTGCATTATTATTTAAGCAGTTCTGACTTCATTGTACTTTTCTGCTGGCTAACCTCTCTCCATGCTACCTTGGTCCTGTCCTCTCTTCTTGGCCATGAGGGATAATCCTGTTTACTGCCACTTGCAATGTTTATGTTGTCGCCAAGCATCTGTAGGATCACTGCAGCTGTGGTGTACATTATCTTATTAGTCTCTGATAGTCGCAGTTGGTATAGTATATAGTAGGATTGGGACGATATGCTTTGGTCACGATTCGATTTGTATCATGATTCTTGATAATTGTGATTCTACAAGTATTGCGATTCGATATAATCAGTAGGGGTGGGAATCGCCAGAGACACCACGATACGATATTATCACGATATTGCGATATGTTGAGTATTGCTATACCAAATATCACAATATATAGCAACATTTTCAGCTGCAAAGGAAACCACCATAATTAATCTTGATCAACATGCTTATCTGTTAAAAAAAGTTTTCAGTCAATTCATCTTACTTCAAATATTTATTCCAACAAAATGGACAGCTCATTCAACAAGTGCAAACAAAAATAAAACATGTCTGTCTTTTCCCAACTACAATAGAAAATGTCCTCTTTACCTGACCAACGTAACTGTTTGTATTTCAGTCTAGTCAATTTCTACCGCGTGCGCGATGTCCGTCTCATTCAAAGTGAAGATTTCACTGCCACTCCTTCTCACTTCGGGAGACAACAGGGCTGCACAAACTGCAGGCTGTTGTTCAAGAAACCTCAGAAGCCTTTCGTATGCACTATTCCATCACATGGTTACGTCAGTTTTGAGTTTGTGGCTCGGAAGCTGCAGCATGGTTTGCCACCGTGCTTCTGTTGAAAAAGCCAGTGATGCGCCGCACTCTCGCCCTAAGCCTGGCTACTGTTGGCAGCTTTAATGCCCGCTGTGATGCCAGATTAAGTGTGTGGGCGAAACACTTGACATGGACGTATCCCGCTAACTGAATAGCGACACACATATTAGAAGCGCTGTCTGTTATAACAACCAAGTCTTTGTCTGCAATACCCCATTCTTCTGCTGCATTTCGCAGGAGGTCTGCGATGTTTGGAGTCGGCTACATGAGACTGCAGTCCTCTGTGATGTGGTGCGATGTTACAGTCATGTACGAGTCCACTGACCTCGACGTCAAAGCGTCACTAGTTAATGCAACCCTTCCTGCTGTTCTCAAGGATTCTTCCACTTCAAGCTTAGTTCCTCGGTAGAGTTTAGGCACAGCCGTCTCTGCAAAGAAACGGCGAGACGTAATCACATACCTGGGCTCAAGCGTCTTTAACATGTTGCAAAACCCGGCATTTTCCACCACGCTGAATGGACGTAAGTCTTTCACCATGAAGTAAACAATGGACTGAGTTAACTTCCTTGCACGCTCAGAATGTGAAAGTAGCTTTGCTAATCTCAGAGGGTCCAGTGTCGGTTGGTTGGTTTGGTTTGGCCCCCCTCACCTGCCAGTACTGCTGGGTGGTAGCGGGGGAGGTGAACTCTCATGTTAGTTGTGTTCCCGGAGTATTTCACTTTCGCACGACAGTCCCTGCAGATCGCATGTGTCATGTCAATGTCTTTCTTTCCCTCTTTGTTCAAAAGTCCAAAATAAGTGGCGCATTTATCAGTTCTCCTTCCTACATGTTGCTGTGCTGTGATCACCTATGACCTACCTGTGTTGAGCTCACCAGATAGTGAACGGTTAGCACCATTTAGTGGACTAAAGTAGCAATTGATTTTATTTTGGTGCATAATACAGTTTATTTTTTTAAGTGTATGTGACCAAAATATCGATATTTTGTGTCTCTGAATCAATACAATATCGCCACGCAAAATATCGCGATATGTCACTGTATCGGTATTTTCCCCCACCCCTAGTATATAGGGCTTTTTTCATATGTTGTTGCAGAAAGAAATAAGTTCTGTCTCCTATCCTTTGCAAAGGGGCATGCAGGCTTCCGAAATCCAGTTTATTCGTGATTTTCTATCTCGGCTTGTGACTGGTTCTCAGATGGTAGGGATGATTATGTCTCCCTCCTGGCCTATTGTCGTGGCTCCCTCATCTCCGGTTGTAATTGCAGATTCACTTCACAAACATAAGAACACTAGGTTAGAGGTTGTTTCTTCGTTAGATTAGATGTAGGGTTTCGATATTTATATGTGTAAGTATTAGCCATTACTGCGTCTTCGATCCATTAGCCAGCTGCCCTCAACGCCATCTCAAAATGGGGAATTAAACTTACTTGGCTATAATTACTACCTTCTTCACAGTGCTTCAGTTGATGTGTTGGGGCTAATGTTAACTCTGCTAGCTTTGGCTTTCCATCCCATACCTTCACACAGAAACATTCATATTGATTTTAAAAAATGTGTCCAAAGGAAACAACACTCCCAGAAAAATCTGCGGTTTCTGCAGCAACACATAATACTGTAAAGGGAGAAAGCAATAGCTGTGTGTAAACTGCAGAAAGCACCACCACTTTGTACACCGTTGAAAAGCACTCCAAAAGTGCGCAGACAACTGCCCACTACACGCTCATTCAGGAGCTGGTCTCCTGAGGCAGAAGAGGCCCTCAGGGACTGCTTTGAGCAGACTGACTGGAGCGTGCTGCAAGACTCTTTTGGGGAGGACATTGAAGGGGTCACACACTGCACTACTGACTACCTTAACTTCTGTATGGACATTGTCGCTCCCACTAGAACAGTACGCTGCTTCACAAACAACAATCCCTGGATCACCTGCGATGTCAAACACCTTCTGAACCTGAAGAAGATGGCATTTAAAAAGGGGGACCAGGCGGAGCTGAAGCGCGTACAGGGAGAGCTCAAGAGCAGGCTGAAAGAGGCTAAGGAGACAATAGCCGCTTTTGGACAGACAGTTCTAAGAAAGTAGTTATCAGAACTACCCTCCTCGAATTTCGTTCTGATAACTGTCCTTCCCCAGCGGAACTGTTTCAGTCTGCATTCGCACATGAGTCGGGACCTGATAGGGACTGATGCGCCGCGCGCAGCCGTCTGCTGCAGTGACGTGTTAGCCGTTAGCCGTTTAGCGCTACATTCAAACACAAAACAAAACGGTAAAAGTAATGAGAGTAGAAAAAACACCACCAAGAAGCTAATATGGAGAGCGGGGAGGCCACTGTGTTTATGGTCTGCATGATGGTGATATTAATCATGGACAATCACATCAGGCGTCAAATATCGAGGCTGGAAGAGCTCACAGAGAGAGTCAGGAGATACTTTTTTATTTCATGAAGGAAGAAAGGAGAGCAGAGCGCTGCAGACAAATGAGACCAGTGTACGTTTAACTTATTAAACACCCGCCAGTTGTGTCTGTGTCATATGAGGAGACATTTCAGCCGTGATAGAATTACATGGGGCGTAGCTACCGACCACCACACACCTCCGTTAGATTAGTTCTATAGAACCATGAAAAGACCCGACCTCGGAGAAGGAGCTAAATAGTTATAGGAACTAAGGGAGATAGCCCCGAGTTCCTGTATGTCCGAACACGGGAGAAAACGGCCCCGCGGATTAAAAGGTTATTAGAACTGCCAAAGGTTCCTACAGTCCGAAAGCGGCTATACAGAAGGAAGGTGGAGCAGAAGCTGCAGTAGAACAATATGAGGGAGGTCTGGGATGGTATGAAGACCATCACAGGCTGCAGGAAGAGCGGCAGCACTGTAGAGGGGGATGTGGTGAGAGCAAACCAGCTCAACCAGTTCTTCAACAGGTTTGATAACCCTGCCATGGGTGTCAATGCCCGTCTAAAGCCTGGTTTATAGTCGGTAACGCAAGACGCAACGCAAGACGCAACGCAAGCCCTTGCGTGGTTGCAAGCACACCTCAATTTTCTAAACCTCACGCAAGACGCAAGACCCGAGCAGAGCTATAGAGTAGCCACTCTGGATGCGAGCACAAGCCACTATCTAGTCCAGCCGGCTAGCTGCTAGCATGGCCCTATTCCAGCCACGTGATTGGTTCAGCGCGACGCAACTCTCGTTCTCATTGGCTGTTCGTCTTGTCTGTCAAAAGATGGACGAATGGAATCTATGGAAAAGTATATGACCATGTTTCATATCTCTTATCGAGGAAAAGTTATTCATCGATAGCTATCGTTTTATCTCCCAGCCCTATCTGCACATGTACAGATAGTTATTCATTCTATGAAAATACTATCTGTAATAAACGTTCAATTAAAAAAAACAAAAAAAACAAGCCACTATTTACATCACATCCGGCGGCGTGTTGATCTTCCGGTTTCATCCCCTAATAAAAGACCGCTGTTTTCAAACGCCAAGGTAGAAAGCGAAGAAGAGCAAGAAGAAGCATGAATCCCATAGACATAATATATTATATTATGTCTATGATGAATCCACTCGAAGAGAGACTTGCCGAAGAGGTCCTGGCGGTGAATTTCCTTTCATTGTAGTAGGCTTTTCATTGAAAAAACCCGCTACTCCACCTACTGTCCTGGCGGTGAATTGCCACGCAGCACACTCAAGCGCCGGCAAAGCAAAATGAAGCATAAATGTCTCGAGCCATTAACGCAAGAGAAAGACGCAAGCGCAAGGGCAGTTAAAAGAAGTATAACTCAGCCTTTACATCTACTCCAGCACCTCCCCCTCCCCCACTAGCTGCTGTTACCTGCACTCTGGATACCATTACATCCTCACCCCTCCCCCCCTGACCACAGTCAATGAAGAACCACCCCCGTCAGCAGTCAGGAGGTTGCCACTCTCCACACCTACACCCCTCCCTCCGAGGACCACTAACAGCCCCCACCAACCTCCAATCATCACTGCGGGCCAGGTCACAGGAGAGCTGAAGAGACTGCGCCCCAGGAAAGCAGCTGGCCCTGATGGAGTCTGTCCTAGACTTCTAAAAGCTTGTGCTGCTGAACTGGGAGAGCCTCTGCAGCACATCTACAACCTGAGCCTCCAACTGGGGAAGGTCCCAAAGCTGTGGAAAACATCCTGCCTCATCCCTGTTCCGAAGAAGCCACACCCCAGCGTAATGAACGACTACAGGCCCGTCGCGCTAACCTCCCACATCACAAAGACCATGGAGAGACTGCTACTGCACATTCTCAGACCACAGGTTCGCCATGCACTAGACCCGCTGCAGTTCGCCTTTCAGGAGAAGGTGGGCGTGGACGATGCCATCATCTACCTTCTGCACAGAGCACATTCTCATCTGGACAAGGGGAAGGGTGCTGTGAGAATCATATACTTCGATTTTTCCAGTGCCTTTAACACCATCCAGCCCCTCAAACTGAGAGACAAGCTCGTGCAGATGGGTGTGAATGCCCACCTGGTATCCTGGATCACGGACTACTTGACAGAGAGACCACAGTTTGTCAGGTTAAAAGACTGCCTCTCTGACACTGGTCTGCAGCACTGGCGCTCCACAGAGGACTGTGCTCTCACCAGTCCTGTACACCCTGTACGTCAGACTTCTCCTACAATACAGTCATGCCACATCCAGAAGTTTTCTGATGACACTGCTATTGTGGGGTGTATCAGGGAGGGGCAGGAGGATGAGTACAGGAGCCTGGTGGATGACTTTGTGAAGTAATAATAATAATACATTTTATTTTTCGAGGCGCCTTTCAGGTCACCCAAGGTTCACCTTACATTAAAATTTGAGAGCATTAAAAAAAATAATAAAAGCATAAAAACATGAGACAACATAAAACAGAAGTGCACAGAGTCCAGTTATAGGGAGAATGCCAGTTTGAATAGGTGAGTTTTAAGTTGGGATTTGAATGATGTGATGGAGTCTGACTGTATTATGAGTGGGGGGAGAGAGTTCCAGAGCCTGGGTGCTGAGCAGCTGAAGGCTCACCCATGGTCTTGAGGCGTGACGTGGGGATGGTTAGCAGTCCAGCAGAGGTTGAGCGGAGGGTGCGGGAGGGAGTGTGTTGGTGAAGGAGGTCGCTGAGGTAAGTGGGGGCTAGGTTGTGGAGAGCTTTATAGGTGAGGAGAAGATTTTTGTAGTGAATGCGGTATTGTACTGGGAACCAGTGAAGTTGGATGAGAACAGGGGTGATGTGGTCCGAAGATTAGGTACCGGTGATGATCCGGGCGGCTGAATTCTGGATGATTTGCAGTCTGTTAATGAGTTTGGTGGGGAGTCCAGTGAGCAGGGCATTGCAGTAGTCAATGCGGGATGTGACAAATGAATGAACCAGGATTTCAGTGCTGGATTGGGTCAGTGATGGGCGGAGTCTGGAGATGTTGCAGAGGTGGAAGAATGCGGTTCGGGTGACATTTTGAATGTGGGGTGCAAATGAAAGGGTGCTGTGAAAAATAACGCCGAGGCTCTTGACTTGGGGTGAAAAGGGTACAGGAAATCCGTCGATGATGATGGGTGGAACTGGGTTGTGATGTGATTTGGTGAGGATGGATTTGGAGCCGATGAGCAGGGCCTCGGTTTTGTTGCTGTTAAGTTTAAGGAAGTTCCTGCTCATCCAGCTCCGGATGTCTTCAAGGCAGATGAGGGAGGGGAGGGGGGAGGGATGGCAGCGGTGGGTTTGGAGGAGATGTAGACCTGTGTGTCGTCAGCGTAACAGTGAAAATGGAACCCATGGTGACGGAGGAGTGTGCCCAGGGGGAGAAGGTAGATGATGAACAGAAGTGGACCCAAGACTGACCCCTGGGGGACACCGTGTGAAACACCCGAACACCCAGACTTGTGGTTCTTTAGTTGCACGAATTGTTGGCGGTCAGTGAGGTATGATGTGAACCAGGAGAGTGCAGCACCAGTGATCCCAATGCCAGCCAGGCGGTTTAGGAGCAGAGGGTGGGAGATGGTGTCGAACGCTGCACTGAGGTCGAGGAGGATGAGAATGGTGAGTAGTCCGGAGTCAGCTGCACGGAGGAGGTCGTTGGTGATTTTGACCAGGGCTGTTTCAGTGCTGTGTTCTGGACGGAAGCCAGATTGGAAGTGTTAGACCCGATTCTTTATATTGGAAGCCCAAGAACCAGTTGGAGCAGTCTTAAGTTAAACAAAGTATTTATTGGAGGTCACAGGTCAAGTATCAGCGCTGGACTCGGAGAGACAGAGTTCTCGCATGAAATCCGTCTGGCCAAGCCCCGAGATCCGGAAACATTTCATATTTATGTTCACCCTTATCTCAGAGGTTGTACCTACATTTGACGACGCATCATTGAATACTTACTCATGCTGTGAGCAGGCCATCCACCGTCTTCGTCATGTTCTTTG
The DNA here is from genome assembly GCF_027942865.1 of Odontesthes bonariensis. Lineage (NCBI taxonomy): Eukaryota > Metazoa > Chordata > Actinopteri > Atheriniformes > Atherinopsidae > Odontesthes > Odontesthes bonariensis. The sequence goes on from NC_134526.1 coordinate 33,673,825, forward strand.
GATGTGATAAGCGATGTGTGTGAGTGTTGTTTCAGGCGTGCATCTACTGTACCAGACCTATCTGTCCTAAGAGAAGCTTTATCTGACCCAGTTATTCTATCCCGCTACGTCATCTTAAAGTGTTGGACATACATTGCGTTTGTATGAGCAGAGTGTAACGTACAAACTAGGAACATAGATTATCTAGAGAACTACAGAATATGAATACATAAAGTCTAAGAATAAAGCCAATTTATAACATTCCCCCTCTTGGCATGATTTCATCATGTCAACCTTAAAATGAGGCCGGAGTGTCATATTCTGTATTGTGTCACCCCTGTTAGCGGCAGCCAACCTAGCAGGGCCCCAAACTGCAAGTCTGCGGCCACTTTAAGGTGCAGCACAACCAGAGAGGAGATTTTTGTCATCATTATGTGAGCGTCTATGTGTAAGCTGTTTCTTCATTGCGTTTAACAGCAGCAAGCAAGTCTTCATTGCACAGGCATGTGGAAATAATAAATATAATAAACAATTCTAATGCGTTAGCAAAAACTTTTCTATCAGGACTATTCCATCATTTTGCTCGGAACAGAACCTCTTTCCGAGAGGGTTAAGACCTTCATAACTCACTGATTATAACTCTGCAAATGAGCACATTTCTTAAAAACTATAAGTGTCACGCCTCTACGTGTATGCACGGACTACCTGTATAAATATTTCTTGATATTATTCTGTGTGTATGTGGCCCCAAACCCATCTTCTGTGTGGAAAACTATATGTGGTTTGAGCAGTGTCAAGGCCCTGCTCACCCATAAGTACCATCACACCACATAACAATAATTTGGCTACACAAAATTTCTAACATCTTGAAACTCAAACAGTGCATATGCAATTAACATTACCAGCAGGCTCGTCGAATAGGAGCGAAAACCCGATGGCTGAACCGGGAAAAATTCTCCTATGGCCCCAGTTCCACTTGGCGACCGACCACCTCATTACCTTTCAAAGTCTAAGGTCCTGCTCCAAACAGCCGAGTCACCCCACTGGCAATGGTTATACTAACGATTGGTTGACATATACCCACACAATGATTAATCAGCTTAATGATTACATGAAATACAACAGATGAACAAATAAATTTTTTTATGATGTCCACGTCGTGTAGTCTCTTCTGGTCCAATCCTGTCACTGCTTGGTGCTCGGTTCTCCTCATGGCTGAACATCAGTTCAGCATTCTGATCCGGACCTAATCTTGGAAGGAGAGGTCACCAGTACGTCACTTCCTGAGGGATCTTCAGCATCCCTTTTCCCTAACTAATCTTGTTTTTAGGACAATTTCAAGAGAGAATTTCCGCTGTGTTATGTTGACAGTGCTTGAAGATTGTGTGCTTGTTCAACCATCATCTTGGCATGATGGGCACGGCCTTCCAGAATTTCAGATGGACTCCTTGTCCGTTGTTTGGCTGTCAGTCCTGTAGTGGTTCTGAATCTGTGGATTAATAATTAGTCGGAGAACAAATCATGCAGCACACCAGAGCAATTTTCATTTGCCCTGTATCTTATACTCAGGACATGTCTTTCTTGTCCACACTAGTGGGCACAGGTTCAGTCCTAGTGCCCAATTCATCATTTTTCTTATGTCCCCCAAACCAAAACAACCAAATAAAATAAAATACAATAAAGTAAAATAAAATAACCCAAAACAAAACAACTGGCCAGTTGAACCCTTGTGTGCTCATATAACTCAATGTTGTGCAGCATTACTGCAGAATTCAGTACCATCAATTTCCTTTTGCTGTGGAAAAAAAAAAAAACTTCAAATCATTTAGAGAACACATCACCACGGAGACACAACACAAAACAAAGACAAAAGAAGACAAAAACACACACAGAATTTTGTTGGGAAAACTTGAGAAGCAATTAATTGCCGAACATCTCCACTGCAGTTTCTGCTCCTGTGTTGCTCTCTGCTGCAGGACAGAAATGTTTGTGGTTAGCATTAAGTTTTTTCCGGCTCCAGTTGAATCAGAAACTTTGCCTATTGAGCTTTTCATGTTCGACTCTCCCACCCCAGGCGGGGAATGAAAATGAGCATTGCAGTGATTGTAACCATTGATGTTACTGCCACTGTGGTACTACAGTCTAATCTCCAACGCAGTGTTTTCTTACTGTTTTCATCATCAGTGGTCTGTTCAGAGTTTTAGTCCCAGTGATGCAGTATTTGTCAGGAGGTGAGGTTCCTCAGTCAGTGTTCTTTCGGTGGGATCTGGAGCATGAGTACAGCGAGTCTTGTGGCTCCAGTTACTCAGTCTGTCTCCTATCAGCCATACCTTTACACAATCCGATGTAGCTTCAGCTACCTTGTTTGGTCCCGTCCACAGAGGAGAGGACCAGTCACGTTTGTTGACTTTCTTTAGGACCCAGTTTCCTACTTCAACAGGTGAAGTATGGCGGTCCTGTTCCTTAGTGAGCATTTCTGTAACCTGTTGAGATATACTCATCACCGTGTTATTCAGTTGTTTCACTTATTCACACAAGTTTTCATACTGTCGTAGCACAGGGGGTGAGCCTGTTGGTGCAGTAGTAAATGGACAGAGTCTTTTCTCCCTGTCCAGGCCTCATGTGGGACAACCTGACAACATTCATGGTGGCATCTGGAGTAAATCTCAGGTTAATTGACATCATAGAGCTAGGAAATTGTTTTTGAATTGGCTCTATATGAACGAATTGGATTATTTTATGAATTATGATTATTATTATTAATTAATTGAATTCCAATTGGCTTGAATTGGACTTACTATCTAAGTGCCTTGAGATGACATTTGTTGTATTTGGCGCTATATAAATAAAAATGAATTGAATTGAATTGAATAGAGAGAGCTTCAGCCCAAGTTAACTGTGTGTCTGCACAGAGTTTGTTGGGCCTTTTTGATGGTTCTTATTTGCTCTTTCCACTCGTCCTTGTGAAGCTGGGTGATAGACCTCACCGAGCTTATGTCCAGTTCCAAACATCTGTTCCACTTCTCTTAGTTCTTCATAAGAGAAGTGAGCACCATTGTCAGATCTTATCACTTTTGGTACCCCAAATATTGGAATAATTTCTCCTGTAATCCATTAAATGACTTATTTCTCTTTTTCATTGTCTTGCCTTCCAGTTGGAGCAGCTGCTTCTTGAGTTGATGTAGGTGTTTAACAGGGCGCCGGCTGAGGTCACTAAAATTTTTCTTATAAATGAATTAATCTTCCTTTTCCAATCAGAGCGGCTCAGACCTCTAATTATTTAAAATGTTCTAAAATTCTCAGTTTGTTACTATGGTTGAGTGGCATCTCTTTAACTGTAAACAGAATTTTATTTCTATTTCATCCATTCTATCCAATGCTATACTGTTGTAGTGAATTCTGAGAGAGACCGCCTCAAAAACCGGTGCAGAAAATGAGTGATGAAGAAAGCTGCTGAAACGGACGTAGTCGAACAAAAGAAATCTTTATTTCTGTCGTCAGGTCCGTCTCATTTACAGAAAATGCATCTTCTGGGAGAGCCTGTTGTCAAATGGAAAAGCTCTCTGCTCTTGGAGAGAAAGTCCCTACGTTTTAAAGAAGATTCAAGGCCACTGGTCCAGGCGTAAAGCCAAGAGATATGGTCTGACTGTAAGGATGTCTCCCATCAAATCTACCTTATTTGGTCATATTAAGTGTTTATTTTTCAGTGTATCTCAGTGCCTTGCACGGAGACGCACAGAGGCGTGTGGAGGCGCGCACAACAATTATGCACTTGAAACTATCCAGCTGCGAACTCAAATGGACCTGACAGATTTCCTCATGTGCCTTGGGCCCCATTTTGCCTGTGGGTCCATACACTTCATTCCCCCCTTCGGGACTACTTAGAGTCCCGAAACACAAAATGGCCTCTACAATATGTGTCATGGTAAATGGTCAAACCCATGAACCGGCATCAACAAAGACCTCACCTGTTCAACATTATTGATTGCCCAATCTCTTAATATATCATAAGCCCTCAATTTCTGAGTCAACTGATTAGTTAAACTCCTATTTACGTGTCTATGCGCACATTATTTTCACTATTTTAGACTAGGTAAGCTAAATCTATCATATAATTAGTCCAAATTCGGCTACAGTAAACCAGCCTACCGGTCTCCCTCCAGTCACACAGCTCATCAGTCTCCTGACATGACTAAACATTCATGTCCTGCTCTCCCATGCAATCTGTGTGTCTCTGTGGGGAACCTGCAGGTCAGTTGTCATCCAGTCGATAAAAAAACACCCTTCCTAAAAGGTGGGGAAAAAGATTGGATGACCTAAGGGAATGTCACTCTGGTGCCAATCTAAGCAAGCAATCCCCGTTTCATATTAACAATTACCTTTACCATTAACGTCTAATTTCAGGACCTTTATGGTCAATTTGGTCCAATTTCATCCTATTATGTCCACAAAGCGTGGCTCCAACTGTATTACAGAGAATAGGCTATATCAAAAGCATAATGACAACAATATCACAAGTAACATATAAGTGGACACTCCATTATGGCATACAATGCAGATTGAAATGGTTCATAACAGCAACCAAGATTATAACATCAACGATTACATTTTTCATGATTATAACTCAATCCACACAATTCTAGAGTTTTAGCAAACTAGTACTACTGAAAAATATCAATGCATTTGCAGTGGAGTAGCCATGCAGTTTAGTTTCCATCTTTTGTTATCCAACGTCCATTTTTCTTTATCGTATTCTCCTGTCCAGGGTCCCACAGTCCATTTGCATCACCCCGTCTCAAGTCTCTGAGTCCATTCCGTGGGGGTCCCTGGACAGCCAGTGTCTCTTAGTTTGTTTCCCATTTCCCAGAATGTCATCCTGAGAAGAAAGAAAAGAAAACACCCACCAGTATCTTGCCGGAAAATTAACTCATGCTACAGTATATTGCATGATTACATAATTGTCGCACGATGTGTCCAAACTCCGCTTATATACTATACCTGTATATGTTGTTTACTAATTCCCCTAATTTCTATATTAGTGTGTATGTGACATGTGTATCTACTTGTTTCCACCCATCTTATCCTGTTAGCCTCAGCATAGTCATTCCCCCCTTACATCTATCAAAACTCCCGTACAGAGTTGGAACACCTCGGCGTCTGGCCACACCACTGCAATAGCAGATTGTTAAGTAAAACACTGTATCATAAATGTAGACAAGGTTAATAGGACTGCACACTGTCAGAAATAAGTGATAAACCATGTAAAAACGTCACACTCAGTATAAAACTATAAAATATGTTTGTGGTAATAACCGCTAAGCTTTCCATCCCAGGAGTGGCTCCTGCATGGTGCTAGAAACAGAACCTCTTTTCTAGTCTGGTTTCAACCTTTCCTCACTCAACTGGCAACTCCGCAATGAGCACATTTCTTAGGAACACGAGTTGGAGTGGACCCTGGCCAAAATAACAAACAAAAAAGGTCTATCTTGAATATGGTTGACTTTCCTGACAAAATTAATGCAAACCAAAAATACAGTCATCTTACCTCCCTAGAGTAATATAAACAGGAGAAAACTGGGTTAACAAAATGGCCGTCCACTCCTACTGCATGATTGTCTTAGTTGTATCTTTAAAGTGGATACATATCCATGATATCATCCTCTGCTTGCACCTCTTCCGTGTCTTCATTCCACCTTCCCCTTTCCAATAATGGCTTTTTGTGCTTGGTTCTCCTCTTTTTCCTGTTCGCCGAACTGTCAGTGGGGTCAATCTCTTCTGCTGGTGGTTCTTGTTGGATTGTAACAACCCAGTATGGCAGTTTTAGACTAGCCATAAAACAACAACCTGTCCATCCATATGGTAAAAATAGATATACCTTGTTACCACACACCCACCAGATGTCTTTAAAGGTTCCAATGGTCACATTTACCGGGAGGAGTTCATGTTTCACCCACAGGGTCCTATTCTCTCATTTATCCGGGGCATGGAAAGTTACCCTTGTCTGGCCTTCAATCTTGTTGTTTGCTTCTCTTCTGACTTGCATCTTATAGCTGTCGCACTCTGATATTCCTACGAACATCCCTGGCTACCGCACCGTGAGTGTCGTTTGAACAAAAACAGACTTTGGCCTTAACGGCCACTACTTCCCTTGGATCGGGCCGTGCTGCTGCCCCCTTCTCCTGTTGATTTTGTAAATTAAGATATGGCAAATCGCTTAACCATGTACATTCCTATTTGGGTGTAAATAGATGTTTTGACAGAGCCAACCACCTATCCGTTGGTGCTTGTTGATTATATAACAACCAAGATAACGCATACTCCTGACACAAGGGACTAAGTGGCTCAGGTATTTTCTCCAGAATTGACGGCCATGTGTTTGGTGCTGGAACCTTTACAAAGCAAGGGCAGTTATCAAGTGTAGCTCTCACTGTGAAGCACTTTGTGAATCCTTTTCTGCGAAAAGTGCTATATAAATAAATTTTACTTACTTACTTACTCGCCGTACGGAATGAGTCAGTTGTTGGAACCACCTGTTCTTATTAGCCCATGGGTCAGTAATTTGCAATACCGAAGAATTAAACCCAAATGCCCTCCATTTATTTTCTCTTTTATAAATTGTCTGTTCATCCTCAGCTGCGTCATTTTCTTGCTGTTCAAAATCTAGTGTCTCTTTGTCTAATCTACTATTGACATGGTAAATGGTGTCCGATGGTACCACCTTTTTCTCCACCACGCTTGTTGGCGGAGCAGATTTTGCTATGGTATTCCCTATCCTGTTATTGTTATTGGAGGTAGTGTTCATTTTCGCTACAGTCCCCCGAGCAATACTAGTGGTTGCCGGTTCTATTATTTCCCCTTTGGATGTGTGTACGAGTGGAGGGAGTTGTGTTGAGACAGGTGTTGCTTCAGGAATTATCGTCTTTGTTTCCGCCCCTCCATTTCTTAACCTTAACCTCACATATTTGACTTCAGGTTCAGCTCTATTACGCCCTTCTTTCCCCTGGGTTGGGGACCCAAAATATATACACGTATACATTCCTTGTAGGGGTGGGTATTGGCAAAGAAGTCACGATTCGATTCGAATCACGATTCACATGCCACGATGCGATTCTATCACGATGCATCACGATACTTGAATTATTGCGATGCATCGCGATGCATTGCGATATTTTCACTGAACATACTTAAAAAAAAAATACAGCCATTACCAGTGGCTGACTGGCTGTGTATGATCTGGATAGTGTCTTCAATTGATACATAACTCAAAGGAAATCAATTCATAACTGTATTTATTGAGGTATTACCATTAAAACAAATATTACTGGACACAAATATTACTATTACTGGACACACTCATCACAAAAAGTGCATAGGATTTATAAAACTTAAAATAATAAAATAGGGATGATCAGTACAGACAAAAAAAGTGCATAGGCTTTATAAAACTATAAAAAATATATACATATATTGCAAACATCCCTTGCAGCGAAATGCATCAATTGCATGTGTCCTATCATTAAAAAATTATCTTTTTTTTTTTTTTTTTTAAATAATCGATACTTGGCGTTCAGAATCGATGCAGTAGATCGCGAAAATTAGAATCGGGATGCATCGTCATGACGATTATTTTGCACACCCCTAATTCCTTGATCCCTTTTTTGAACATGTCGCACAAAAAGACCACAGTCTCCTTCTTGTTTCACTCTCCTTGCCTCATTAACCAGAACATACTTTGGTGGCGCGTTGATGGTGGCGTTTGAGTAGGTTATCAGTTTTCCGTAGTTGTCTTTCCACTGTGGTAGATGGGGTCCTCCCACGTCCACCACTTTGCACTCGCATGGAAGCAGGGCCGACTGACCCTCGGCCACTATTACCTTAATCGCCGTATCTCTCGGGTTTGGTCTTTCTGCGGCCGGACTTTGGCCTCCTTGGTACAGGTGACTCTGTGCCACTTCTCGAAGCGTCATTGTTGTTCTCTTTGATCTTTGTTGGATTGCTTTCTGGAGAGGAGGCCCCCGTTGTCTCTGGCACGTGTTGCAAATTGATAATAATAATAATAATAATACCTAAGTTTTATATAGCGCTTTTCCAAATGCTCAAAAACGCTTAATTGATGACCCCAAATCTTTGTAGACCCTTTTGCTTGGACCGCTGTCCCTGTGCTGCGCACAACTTCAAATGGTCCTTCCCGGCGTGCGTTAAAACCACTTTCTCCTAAAGACCTTCACGAACACTTTGTCCCCTGGCTGCAAAATGTCTCTCTTTTGCTCCGCAAGCTTCTCCTGCTCGTGGTCCTGTTTTTGCCTGTCAATGACATACGTGGATATGTTCCTATGTAACCATATACTTAAAGTATGTCTTCATTTCATCCTCCAACAAAGACAAACTTGGACCTTTCCCGTTTGTTCGCAAAAAGGGCGTGGGCATTCGTCTGCCCGTCACCAACTCATGTGGTGTCATTTGCAAATCGCGAAGTGCGCCTGCACGGCATGCCATTAGAGCAAGTGGAAGCGCTGCCACCCAATTCAGTCCCGTATGTTGACAGATTTTTACAAGACGGTTTTTCAACACGCCGTTCATTTTCTCACACATGCCTTGGCTCTGTGGATTATAAACCGCTCCAAGACGTTGTTTGATTCCTAGTTTCTGTAGGATCAGTTTTACAGTTCTATCAACAAATTCTCGCCCGTTATCTGATGATATTCTATCTTGAAGCCCCCATCTGGGTATGACTTCACGACACAGGAACTTAGCGACAGATTGAGCGTCTTTTCGCCTAGTTGGGCAGGCCTCTGGCCATCGTGAGAACCTGTCCACTACCACCAACATGTACCTTTTGCCGTCCACTGGTTTTATCATGTCAACAAAATCCATGACCAACTCCAGCATAGGGCCTTTTGGAGTCGGAATGTGCCCTGGAGGAATTGTCATACCTCTCCTAACATTATTTTTCAAACAAATGGCACATCTTCCGATGACGTGATCAGCCTGTTCGAGCAAGTACGGTGCCCAAAAACCGTACTCTTGTGTGATCTTCCTCCTGACTTCCCCCCTTGCAACATGGGCTTGCCCGTGTGCTTCCTGAACGCGCAGATCTAACAAATCTGGGGGCGCCACCATCAAACCCTCATGGTTTCTCCAAAGACCCGTAGGGTCTTGACTGGCACCCCTCTCAGCCCAACGCTGCTTGTCCATCGTACACGCTGCTTCCTGCATTAAATTCACATCTTTAAGTGTGATTTTGTCATCTAGGTCTAGCTTTTTCAACGACAAAATCCGTTCCGTGCGCTTTACTATCGTGTAGCCGGCTACCAACTCACTGCCTATCTGATAGCAGGATCCATTTAAAGCCTGCTGATGGTTTACAAATCCCAGAACGGGTTAGGGTCAAAATACATCTGTGATCTGTTCAGAGAATATAACCTATCAGAGTTCTCAGATCCAAGGACTCAGGTCAGCTGGTCCAGTCCAGAGTCCAGACTAAACATGGAGAAGCAGCATTTAGCTGTTACGCTGCAACAAGTGGAACAAACTGCCAGTGGAGATTAAACTTTCACCAGATGGAGACATTTTTAAATCCAGGTTAAAAACATTTCTGTTCTCATGTGTCTATGCATGAAATCTGCACGCTATCTTTGAACTTATCTGGACTGTTGCTTGTTTCTAAATTAATTTAAATGATTTTATTTGTTTCTCTTTATATTCTTTTTTGCATTTTAAATGCTTCTTCCACTCCCTGCTGCAATGCTTTTATTCTGTGTAAAGCACCTTGAATTGCTTGTACATGAAATGTGCTATATAAATAAATTTGATTTGATTTGATTTAATTATATAACTGGGCCGTACAGTGATCTACCCTGTGCTTGGTCACAAAGCTACTTATCTGTGGTAAACCATACTTCAGAAAGGCATTCTTCAATTGTTTTCAATAATTTTGTCTCCTTCCGCACTGAGATTTCCTTAAAAACCAAACTTCTTTTTCCCATCTCGTCTGAGTGGCCTATTTAATATTATCTGTGTCCCGTTAAAACATTTATTTGACGTTCCCATCTCAATTCCTATTTTCTTCTAAACAAGCATTCCCCATTTTATGTCCCTTTAATAGCCAACCAATTTGAATGGAGTACCCTTGAGCAACTGATCAGATCAACGGAACACTGTTTTTTGTTGACTTCGTTATGTTTCCCCCAGTCTGTTGTTTCACTGAGACACTACTGGATAATTACAACCCAAACCAGTTTATGCACAGATCACCTTCCTATACATACATACAAACAAACGAACAAACTATTATTTTTCTCAATTTCTCATCTCTGTTTTAACGTACATACAGTCATTTATCTCTGTAGTTTTCTCACACTGACTATGGACTCCTTAACATTTTAACTCACGTTTTTGCAGATCTCAGTCAAATAGTACACATTAATATTGAACTTTACTGGGTGAGCAGGTCTTTGTTGCCTTCAGTAGCCTATATGTGAACATCTATGTCTATGTATGAATATCTTTCTTGTATTTCTTGGTATTGTTCTGGGTGTGTGAGGCCTAAACCCAATTTCTATGTGGCACCCGCGGTGTCACGGGAGCAGTGGTGGTACTCTGTTCCGCATCGTCTTCATTTTTGTTAATCCATGCTTCATACCATAAAATTGGAAATACTGTAATAAAGGTAATGATAAACAATACACAGGTAGTTCCTCTTAACCCACAAAATCCTGGTAACCTGAATGGATGCCACGGCCGATGTCTGTCCATTTTCCTGTCTTATTTTAGCCGCACCCTATGTTCTGGTTTTAGTTGTTTTCTTCACTGAGGTTGAGATGAACCTCTCCTGTTGAAAGAGTTCCCCTTTGTAGTCAGACTTATGCTTCAAAGAACGGTGGTGGGTAACTAATCTTTCCCTTTTTCTGAAGGTCGTGGTCTTACTAGTTTACAGTGTGATAAGTGAATCCAGGAAGTCCTTTCTACTTTTTCAGCTGCTGTGGGTGTTGTACGTAGTACCTGATATGGACCTTCCCCCTTTGGACTGGGCCAGTTCTTTGTCCCTTTTTCTTTATCGGTTTGATGAGGATCCAGTCTCCGGGTTTTACTGTCTTCAGAGATTCCTCCACAGGTTCACCTGGAACAGAATCGACAGAAGATATCTCTCTCCTTGTTAACATTTTAACCATGTATTCTGCAACGGTTTCTTCTCTCTCTTCCTCGTGTTTGGTGAATGGTTTCCACTGTGGGAGTACAAATAGTCGTACATTATCTCAAATGGCATTAATCTTGCGATAATTGAAATGCTATGCATGTTTAGTGTCGTGTCTGGAGTTTTGGCACGTTTTTAGTTTTCTGTTTAGTTCTTAGTTTTTACTATTTCTTAGCTTTGTTAAGGTTTAGGTTCAGGTTTCGTATTTAGTTTTGTCATGTCATGCCACCATTCCTCAGTCCTCCTGTCGTGCCATCAACTGCACTCAATCACTGATCACCCTCCACAGTATTTAGTCTCCCGGTTTATTCATGTTCACTGCCAAATCCTCACTAGTCACTGAAATTAAGTATCCTTCTTGTGTTCAGTCATAGTCATAGTCCTGTTTTGTTTAGCCTTAGTTATGTTTTGTTTTTGTTACTGTTTGGTTTTTGATATCCGGCCCAGCTGCGCTTTTTCCTCGAAACCTTTTTGATAATAAACCAAGTTTAGTTTTTGAAAGAATTCTGTATCCGCATGCTTCCTCGCATCCGCCCTATCTGACCTTTAGGACTACTAGTGGTAAACAGTGAAACCATTTTCCTGTTTCTTCTATGATTGTTCTTCAGTCTTGACATAACTATTCCATTGTGTCTTTCCAGTCATCCTGCTGACTGATATGGTGATATGTCTAGTGGTTTCTAAGGTATATTTTTAAGTTCTTTAGCATCAGGGAGACGACATTGTTTACTAATCGTGTTCCATTATCACTATCGGTTTTTTCCATACTTCCCAATCTAGGAAATATTTATTTTCCCTGTGCCTTTGCTACTGAGAGTGCATCTGCTTCTGCGCATGGAAATACTTCAACCCATTTGGTAAACACAATTATTATCACTTGGCAGAATTGTTTCTCTTCCCATTTAGTTAATTCAATGGAATTCATACAAATGTGATGAAAAGAGTTCTCTGGCTTTAAGGAGTTATCCTCATATTTTCACTTGAGTGCCCTGTGGCTTCTGTTTTGCATATATTTGACCTGTTAGACACAAATTTATTTACTTATTTATTATTTATTAAGTACTTAGTAAACCCATATGTTTTAAAAACCTTTGTTTCTTATTGTTACTATCCCCCCTGTTGAGACATGACCTAGTCCATGACTCAATACTGCACCATAATTTAAACAAGCTTTTTATGTGTCCAGCACATCTATAAATTGCTACTTTAGCTAACCGCTGAATAGCATCTAATAATGCTAAAATCAATTCTTTATGACGTATAGATTCACCTGTGGATGTCCTCATACATCTATTTTTCCCTTGCTGTGTTAACCCGCATACTTTTGAGGGAGCATACTGATTGCTAATGTAAATGTTAACCACCTGTTTGTTCTCTAACTTACTAACTTTAGTTACAACTACCAATTCAGCTATTTGATCAGAACAATTGTTTGGTTGTGGTCGTTTTAAGAGAACTTCAGCTTCTGTTACGACAGCAACTTTGGTAATATTTGTGTCATCAGGGTTCTTCCTATGTGACCTGTCGACAAGCATATTTATTTCTGCATTTTCATAAGGTATAGCATTCAAGTCTGGCCTGGGTAAGACACTTGTAGTCATTTCTGATATGCAATCCTGATGCTCTCCATCTCGATGGGCAGGCAGCTGTGAGGATGGAACAAGTGAAGTCCATCTCTCTACCACGAGGTGTGGCTGTGAAAGAACAACAGTTATGCAGGAGAGATGTCTGGAAGGAGACAAATAAAATGTTTTGTTCAGGAACAATATCACAGTCACTGCATGAGGTACCTTAATCATTAATGCGTGAAGTAACCTTATAGTTTCTGATGCCATAGATGCTACTACTTGAACACACAGCAGCAGTGTTCGGGCCACTGATTTAAAAAAATATGATCTCGTCACTTTTCCCCCTCCAGTGGAAGCTGGCCTTTGACAGCAATTCAGCTGGAGGTCTTTTATTAGGAGTCTTTCACTCCCCCGTGCACGGTTTCAGCACCGACCCTGGGGGGGCGGAAAGAGTGCCGAGATCTGTTTAGTAGGACCTAGTTGTTAAGCAAGTTCTCTTAATGAGGCTCAGAGACTGTTAACACAACACAAAGCAACAAGCACAGACATGTGTGTGTGTGCATGTATGTGGGCGTAGGAGTGTAAGTGCTCGTGTGTGTATGTATGTTGATATTTAAAGATAAATCACACTGGCCTTATATGGCTTGGGCTGCTTGGACCCCCCCACACACTCGAGGAATCACAGAAACATCCCAACTCCATGAAACAGAGTACAAAATAAGATTCACCTCATGGAAAATAAGATTAAATCCCACCATTCCTATCCATTCTGTGTATTCTAAGAATCTAAATCTTTTTTTTTTTTTCATTTTCCTCCGAAGCACTTGTTGCTCTGGTATGAGACTCAGCCGATCCTAGATCAGATTATGTGCTTAACTCGAATTTTAAGCTGTGCATCTCTTAATTTTCTCCGTTGGTATTGATTAAACACTCTTTTTGTTATCTGGAGTAACGCTCTCCAACTCTCCCGCTATAAGCCAAAATCCACTTTTGCAAACACTTTTTATTTTTCTCTCTTTTGCCGTGAACGCGCACCCAGAGGCTCCCGTTTCCCCACACTTTTTTTTTTTTTCCAACCACACTCCACCCAAGCACGCCCGTACAGTATGAAAGTTAGTGGATAGCTACCGACAGACAACATACACACATATAACATTTAAACCAAAGACTTCACAACACATTTGAACCGAACAGCCAGACAACAGAAAACATTTACCCCCAAGCCGGCATATTTTGTCTCTCCATTTTCTTCTGTGCGCGCACCCGCGTATCTCTGTTATGTCGACAGCTGTTTAATATTTTAATAATTGTAGCGTGCACTGGGCCACGCCCGAACTCATTTTACCGACAAAAGTTACTGATCACTTAGGCCCAATCCCAATTCGATTTTCTACCCCTTCGCCTACCCCTCGCCCCTTCAAATGTAGGGGTAGGCGAAGGGCTAGGAATGTCACCCCTTCGAATTGGGACAGCGCTTCACACTCACGAACGTAATAAGTCCGCGCCATCAGTTGTTACGTAACCAAAAGCGACAGCTTTAGCCAGAAGTAAACAAACATGACCGGTGCTGTGGTGTTCGCGCTCTCCTGGGCTATTCGGATATTTTTAGAAATATCTGCGTCGAATCGACGGAGTGCCATCAGGCGAAGGCGTCTTCGACATGTGGGAGCATTGCTGGATCTTGTTACGGTATGTAGAATAAGAAATTAATGCAAATAACGTGTGTGAGTGAGCAGCTGGTAGCTTCCAGAGCCGGCGTGTGAATATGATAGTGTGTGTGTGTGTGTGTGTGTGTGTGTGTGTTTGAAAGTGCTTCTAACTGTACATTTGTGATATCGTGTAATATAGAAACAATTTGCTTGTCTCGTTGGATTTGCTGATTTATTGACTGGAGTAGTATCCTAACTTGGCTAACCTAGCTGAAAGCATAAGCTAACGTTTAGCCTTTGTTACTCGCCTCGTTCCGTTTGGGATAAACATGCAGCTCGTGCGTTTTTGAAGCGGTTTTCTTTGTACCAGGTTCAGATTTGATGACATAAATAAATGCACTGCCTTGTGTGTGCTATCAATGTGTTGGTTTGGGAGGATGAAAGCCTGATCTTTCCATGTTTTTCTTTCCAGCAGACGGGTCGTCCTACAAATTATTGCCCATTGGACCACAACATGTACCCCAATTTTTTTGTTATCCCTTGTATAATAAATCTCTTCATACCAATATCCGTTCCAGTCGTTAATATGATGTTGATGTGATAATCATGCTCACAAACCTTTTGTCCTTAATTTCTTTTATTAGGCTCACATTACAGACTGGTAAGGCAGCTTATTTTCAGAAATAACAGCTTAAAGTGTGTGGTGCAAATATGGACAATAAACAGTATGAATATAAACGGGCAACAGTGCAATCATCAAGAACGAGATGACCGGAGCAGGAACAGCGGAGGGCGCATCGGAGGTGCTGCATGGGCTCAGTGATGTTCTGGGGGAACAAGACACGACATGACATTATAGCATGCACTTTCATCCATTGTAAAAAAATTTAAAAAAGGTGTTTCAGAATGCGGTAGTGGTGGCTGTGTGTACAATAGGTGCATGGCGCATCAACTCACCGTAAAGTTTGTCTATCATGCGCTCAAACCGAGCTAAAAAGCGCTCCGTTTTCTGCTCGTGGCGCTTCTGCTCCTTCAGGCTCTCCTGTATCAGGTAATCCATTATGGGATTGGACTTCCTACTTCTTTTTGGGGATGGGGATGACTTTAGAAACAGATCTTCGTTTTCGGCGCTAAACCTGATCAGGCTCTTTGTTTGTGCTTGAGTCCCTGTGAATCAGTCACGTATATGAATACTTGTGATAATAGGTAGCGAAATGACGCTCATGCCACTCAAAAGGAACTTCTCTATGGTTAACCAACTACATTGCTTGTAAATACTCGTGTTACAATTTAAAAAACGACAACTCTTTCGCAGCACCTTCACATGCATTGACCGATTACTCCATGTAAAATAGCGACTTTTCCCATGTGCGTTTATAACAGAAAACAACTACACATTGCCACCATGTTAAACTCACACAATACACCAGTTATTACAACCTAAAACGATTAAAACAGTTAAATTATGGCAAAAAGATAGAAGAACTTACATTTGTGTGGTGAATTTTTAAAAAGACTCGCGATCTCCCGGTAATCGCGTTGTACTCTGGGAAATATATCATACCCCTTCAAACGGAGTCTGCCTGGCCGAAGCCCTCCGTTTGAAGGGCTACAACGGAGGGGTAGGGCTAAGGGGAAGGGCTTTGGAAGAGTATTGGGACAACACTACCTCTTCACGTGAACGCGCAAAATGGAGGGGAAGGGGTAAGGGGTAGGGCCAAGGGGTGAATTGGGATTGGGCCTTAATGCCACAGTCAGGTCAACCGACCTGTAAAGAACAACAACTCTTTTAGCGCTTGCCGTGTCTCTCAGCACACCTGTTTGTTTCACAACTCAGCGCGCCCAGCGATAACGCGCATTAATCATTTTACCGAAGCTTGGCTCCAAGACCGAAAACAGCGTCTGTGATTTCGTCTCAGCAAATTTACACACACTGACTGACATGTGACAAGCAGGCGCCACGCCTTCACACTGCATAGTTCTGATGCATTATTGACGAAACCAACGAAAACACTGTGACTCAGAAGGCCAGCCGTGACGAGCGCGCGTCCGCGATTCCCCACCACACTGACCTACTACACTCTGTATCACTTAAAACTCGTTTACCGAAGCAGTTTAATCAATAAACAAAACTCCACTGATCGAATACAACGATTATTGAGCAACATTTCCCCCTGGGTGTCCATCAGCTTATCAATGTGGCAACGACGCGGAGAAGGCATATTTTAGGCCACTCAAAATCCTTGTGACAATACTGCGTATCACGCACACACTTTTTAATAACAGCAACTCACAGTCCTGTTAAAATTTACTTCATCAACTTCACTATTTATAACAACCTTAACAATTTAGGCAGAGTTCTTCCCCACTCACTGAACACCGCAGGCGACCCCTCCCCCGGACAGGCCCTAACCATGCCCACATGCAAAACGACAGTCATCCAGCCTCCCGCGCAGCTGCTCCCCTTGTATGAATGTCTTGTTTTCCTGGATTTATTTTGGACATTTTATTGCTTCTTATCTCTTCACTGTGATTCTTGCATTGAAAAGCTGTTTTCAGTTTATCTAAGTACTTTGGTATCTCTCCTAATCATATTCATGTTAAAATAAATAGATGAGGTAATAATAATTGCTCTAGTATAAAACTAAACATCCATTATCATCGTAAACTCATCAACTAAATAACTATATGTAGTTCTTGTACTCTTAAAGTACCGGCCAATGATCACTCAGAGTCTGTAGATAAACGTATTGTTTGGACTGTCCTCGCTCTCAGGCTGAATGAGAGAAGAAGAAGCAGGATTGAGATGAGGCACTCTTAGGGTGATAGTATTTTATGACAAAGAGAACAACTAATAACATTATGGAGCAGCTTGGAGGTTATCAGTTATCTGAAAAAGTGTTTGGAGCTTTTAATCTGTGTGATTCATTATTTACTGTGATGCTGCTGCACAGCTGATCTTTAGTTAGAAACCTCAGGCCTCGCCTTCAAATCTGTTGATTTTTTTTTCTTTTTCTCTTATTTAGGTCTCTTATTAGTGACGTCAAAGTTGATGCTGGAAAAAAATTAATTTCTGTCAATGAACCTTTGGGGAAAAAGATGTTACTTTGATGCTAGGTTAATTTGGCTTGTTGCTCTTGTGATTGTTAGTTTGGAGTTAGATTGATATTAGTTTTATTGCTAATACCATAAATGCTATTTTATTGTTAATTTAGAGCTAGGTTAATGCTCAACCTGTTTTGATGTGACTCAAGCTAAAGGTGTTGCCCCAACTTTTGCCCTAACCAGATGCTCCCAATCGGATCTATTCAAAGATAACAATGCACATCACAGCTCTGTAAATTCTAACCAATGAAGTATTAACACACCTCTAAGCACAAGATTTTATTAAGTCCTGGGACGCCCTAGTGTAGCATTCGATGGGAGCCAGAGGCCTGATGCCAAGAATTCTGGTTTGGGTAGGGGTGGGGAGGGGCTTGCCGGGGACCCTGTTGTGGAGGAGGGTAACTATCATACTCATATCGTGGAGTCCCTCCTTCTGATTGTTCTAAGTGCTGTCTGTGGCGACAATCATTGGCCCAATGGCCATATCTTCCACATTGATAACACTTATCATTTTTCTTTGAGTGACGGTGTTTATTTTTATCATTTCTTCTGACTGGAGGTCTGCTCTGCTGAGCAGCAGGTTGGTGGGGGTAGGAAGGTGGTGTAGAGTTGGGCAGTGCTCCTGACGTAGCACGTTTAGCGTGCGGCAACTGTGTCTGGACCACGTCCAATAGCATGCAAGCTTCAGCATAAGGGGGAGGAGGAGACAGTGTTGTCTTATTCTCCTCGGTTGCAGTTATGTTGTGTAGATGTGTCTTATCTTTTTGTGTGTCAGGATGTGTCCCTGGAGAAGATTGCGGCCCTGCTGGTATGAGGTGCTGTATCTGTGCAGAGGACTGTGTGTGACAGGAGAATTTAACTTCACCTAAAAAAACACTGACAGTCCGCGAGAAATATTGATGCCTTTTTTTCTTCTCTATCTGCTCTCGCTCTTTGCAGTATGCCTGCCTCTTTTAGCTGTGTTACTGCTTGTTCTTTACTTCCGGTTGCTTGTTTTAAGAAGATACTGAACTCACTCAGCTTCGGCGAAGCCCCCTCCCAGCATCCTCCAAACATTCCTCTTTTTTGCATCTCTCTAGTCCAATCTACAAACCTATCAGTGCCCTTTTTTTCTTCTTCTTTTGGGACCTTTTTTCCATCTCGTCAAGGTGTCAAATAGTACCGACCCCAAAGAGCCGGGTTCACATGTTTTCCACTCATTGATCATTGTTTGTGACATATTTAGATATTATTACACGTGTTAGTCAGAATGGGTGAAGGGCTCAATGCCCGAGTGGTAGGACCCGTATCAAGAAGCTTCTACACAAGTTCTAAAACTCCTGTGCGCTTGATTCGCTCGGGGTCATTTCCCAGTCCACCACTCGTTTTACTTCACCAATTTCTGAAACACCCTATATTACTTCCCCCCTTTTTCTATTCCAACCCCAATATGCACAAACCACTTGAGATCTGTTTTCTGTCACAGCAAAAATCTCTTCAAATGGCGAACCACCCCCACAGTTTCATTAAAAATAACAAACTCTTGCCCTGTGTCCTTTATGATTTGTCAGTCTGACCACCACTGTGGATTAGTTTACCGACCCTTCCCATGAGGATAACACTTTATTTTTCTAGTCTAACCACTGAGCTGTGGACGTTTTTACGGACTCTTCCCATGAGGCAGTGTTTCCCGCAGTGCATTATAGTCAAGGCGGCCGCCTTAGCAAACTCGCACTGCCGCCTTGCCAACGTTCCCAAAAAAAAAAAAATTTTTATTTTTTTTTTTTTTAAACCGAAGTAATAATGCTTTGTCAGGCTCAGACATTAAAGCTGCAGTCGGCAGGTTTTCAAAATTGCGAGTCTAAAGTCGGAAAATTCGAACTGATACAACTTTCAGGTCCCTCCCCCAACCTCTAACAAGCTCCGAATCGCCCCCCCAAACCCCTCCCCCTCTGTGGACGAGGTTGTGCACGTGAGTTCACACCAGTGTGAGCGCACACAAGCTGGGGCAGACTCACGCTCAGCAGCGTGTGCACAAGCTGTGATTGACAGGTAGGATTCCTCCACCCTAACTTGATTGGTTAAAAACAGCCGGGAGCGCTCGGTTTTTGCAAGCATGATTACAGGCTTCAGAGGGAGCTACAGAATTCGTTATTTTTCCTAAACAGCCTATTTAATATTCTACTTCCAGAATCCCATGACAGTTCAAGCTAATATGACTAAAAAAAAGTTGCCCACCGCAGCTTTAAAAGACAGCATTGATAACATTGAATTGCGACACCTACTGGTTGTTAATGTAAATAGTTAATAATGTAAATAAAAAAGTGTTACAGCTCTTAAACAGCTTTGTTATTGCTCTAACAGCCCCCGTCCCATCCTCCCTCCTCCTCCTCCCTCCTCCTCCTCCCCCCGACGACTCACCACCTTGACTAAGCAATTTCCTGCGGGAAACACTGCATGAGGATAACAATTTAGAAGAAAACCTCTCACACGGTTTCTTTTATTTGTTCGAATTAAACTTTTTGCAGGACACTTATGTTCTTTCCCTATGTGAGACTATGTGTTTTTATACTTTACGTGTGACCACTCAATAAACCAAACAAACAGTAAATTTATGCTTTGATTTTTACTGATCAGAGGACATCTTAATTCAGACAACTTAATTTAGCTTGTCCAATGTGCAGAAATTTCACATATATTCATATATAAGAGGTTTTTCTGCTCACCTTTTTTTCTCGGGCGCCTCGAAGTGTCTGAACAAAGTGACCCCCTCAATCAGCTCCGGCAGTCCTCCCTTGGAGTCAGTCCAATTCACGGGGTCGCGGCACCAGCTGTTAGACCCGATTCTTTATATTGGAAGCCCAAGAACCAGTTGGAGCAGTCGTAAGTTAAACAAAGTATTTATTGGAGGTCACAGGTCAAGTATCAGCGCTGGACTTGGAGAGACAGAGTTCTCGCATGAAATCCGTCTGGCCAAGCCCCGAGATCCGGAAACATTTCATATTTATGTTCACCCGTATCTCACCTTAGTGCCCGTTTACATCGTGTCGCACGGTAAAGCGTGTGAGCGGATTTATGGTGCATTCAAGTGCACCCCGTAAACTCAGAAATCTATATCAAAGTTGATTTTTCATTTGTTGGAATACATACACCCGTCATTACTTGGTTGTTTTTTTTACTACATTCTTTTTAATGATTAAAACAAAATGATAGAACTAAATTATTGAAGCATATTCAGAATCAAACTCATTTCTGCATAGTCACATTTGAAAACTTCATTTAGAACCAAATCAAAATGTTCTCTGCCGACTCCACCAGATTCTTGTTCTACATGTCCCCAGCTACCTCTGATGGAATTTTCAAGTCATTTCACTGCATCATTGTTTAATAATCTGATGCTGAAATCATACCCAATGAATGGTGTATATGGGCAGATTAAAATATTAATAGAAAATAAAAAAACAATTGTTTTCTGCAAACTCCACCAGATTCTTGTTCTACATGTGCCCAGCTACCTCTGGCGGTTTCATTTCTATAAATGGTGCACTCTCTGCTAGATGAAAGGCATGGAAATGTCCGATTCCTTCCATGATCGGCAATCGGGCAGATCATGATTTTGGTGATCGTGATCGGTGATCGGTCCAAAAAATGCTGATCGGAGCATCACTACTAGGAACATAGATTATCTAGAGAACTACAGAATATGAATACATAAAGTCTAAGAATAAAGCCAATTTATAACAGAAGGGTTCATGGAGGTTGTTTGTGTCGAGGTGGGACTGTAGTTGTGCTGCAACCACCCTTTCAAGTGTCTTGGAGATGAAGGGGAGGTTGGCGATGGGCCGGTAGTGGTTGAGGACAGCTGGGTCAGCACCAGGTTTTTTCAGGATGGGTGTGATGGCAGCCAGTTTGAGAGTGGGGAGTACAATACCAGTGGTGAGGGAGGAGTTAATTATGTTGGTGATCATGGGAGAAATGGTCGGCAGACAGGGTTTGACAAGCGAGGTGGGAAGAGGATCAAGCTGACAGGTGGTGGTTTTGGCTTTATTGATGTATTCCGAGATGGTGTGTTCTGATGCTGGGGTGAAGTCAGAGAGGGAGCTGATGAGAGGTTGTCCAGTGGTGATCATCCAGGGTGGATCGTTTGGGGAGGTGCAGGATGAGGCCAGTTGTTGGTGAATAGTGTTGATTTTGGAGTTGAAGAAGTCCAAGAAGGCAGTACACTGATCGTTGGAGATGTCAGGAGGGAGGGTTTTAGGCGGTTGGAGCAAGCGGCTGACAGTTGAGAAGTGGTGCAGACACAACCACCTCCAGCTGAACACCACTAAAACTAAAGAGATGGTGGTGGATTTCAGGAGGTCTCAGCCTCCCCTGTCACCAGTCCTCATTGAGGGGGTCAGTGTGGAGGTGGTCAACACTTACAAATACTTAGGAGTCCACATCGACAACAAACTGGACTGGTCAACCAACACAGACGCCATTTATAAGAAGGGTCAGAGCCGGCTCTACTTCCTGAGGAGGTTGAGGTCCTTCAATGTCTGCAACAAACTGATGTGCATGTTCTACCAGTCTGTTGTTGCCAGTGTCCTCTTTTACGCTGTGGTGTGCTGGGGAGGCAGCATAAAGAAGAGGGACGCGGGGCGACTGGACAGGCTGGTGAGAAAGGCAAGAGCTGTCGCAGGCACTGAGCTGGACAGCCTCATCACAGTGGCGGAGACAAGGACACTGAGCAGGCTGCTGACCATCCTGGACAATGTTCACCACTCACTGCACAGAACTTTGGACAGTCAGAGGAGTATTTTCAGTGACAGACTCCGGTCACTGGCATGCTCATCGGACAGGCTGGGGAAGTCCTTTGTCCCCAGGGCCATTCAGCTGTTCAATGCCACACGCAAGGAGAGGAGAAGCGAGATGGACTTCACTGTGTGAATCATACAACACACCCTCCTTACTTGCTATATTAGCCATTTGCACAGACTACCATAATGCACTCTCCCATTTGCACTGCTCACACTTTATCATGGACACACTTTGTTTTTGTTTCTGTTTTTGCACTATCCGCACATTCAACACAAGCATCCCACTCGCCTGGTACAGTTTTTGTTCATTCCTTGTTTTGTGTATGTGAACTGTGATCTGTGATGTTAGTATGCTGTGTTGTCTGTGGTTGTGTTGCACTTGTGTTGTTTTTTCGTATTCTGATCGTAATCAGTGTATTCTGTATAAACTACTGGATCCTTAAATTTCCCTCGGGATTAATAAAGTATCTATCTATCTATCTATCTATCTATCTATCTATCTATCTATCTATCTATCTAAAAGCCTTTTGCACTTTAGCTTCTAATGGAGGGAGGTGGTTTGCTGTTTTGCTCTACTTTAAAGGCGGTTGTATTTTATCTTGTTGTCATCATGTATAGACCTGTTGGTGAAGAGGGATTTTTTAGACTTTTGTTACCTCTTCAGATTTGGTGTTTGTGCTGCTCCTCAGTGACTGAAGCCCCGCTCTGAAGCCCCGTTGGCATTACAAATTTCTTTTGTCCAAACTTAAAATGTGCGGCCAGCCTCACACAGTTGCATTAATGGTGGAAAGTATTGTTGACCTGCTACACTCATTAATGTAATTGTGTAATGAAGTGATGCAGAAAGCTACAGAGGGATGCAGTGTTGAGCATGGATTCAGTGAGGTGCCAGTGGGAGTGGGATTAGAATCCTGCATCCTCTGACCCCTCATTTCAATGCCTAGTTCTGCTGGTTCAATCCTTTTGCAGCTGGTGCTCATGAGCAACCCATAAACACATCTCAGTTGCCAACTTGATTTGCTCTTCTGGTCTGACACATGGACCTGTGTGTGTTTCTGCAGGTGAAGCGCTCCTTTGGCTTGTGCAGCCTTCAGTTGACCTATTTTGATGAGGAAAACGAGGAGGTGAGTACTCTGATCTTTTTCTGATCAAATTCATTAGAACTTTATTCATACAAAGGAAACCGACATCCATTCATCCATCCATTTTCATCCATCCATTCATCCATCCATTTTCATCCGCTTGTCTGAGGTCTGGTCGCAGAGGCAACAGGTCCAGGAGGGAAACCCAGCCCCCCTCTCCAGCTCCTCCTGGGGGATCCGAGGCGTTCCCAAGCCAGATGGGATGTATAATCCCTCCAGTGAGTTCTGGTTCTGACCCGGGGCCTCCTCCCAGGAGGCATCCTAACCAGATGAACCACCTCAGCTGACTCCTTTCTATGTGGAGGAGCAGCGCCTCTGCTCCCAGCTCCCCCCGGACGGTGGAGCTCCTCCCCCTTCTAAGGCTGAGCCCCGCCCCCCTCTGAAGGAAACTCATTTCAGCCGCTCGTATCCACGACCTCCTTCTTTGGGTCTCCACCCAGATCTGTGCCCACAGGTGAGGGTTGGAGCAAAGATGGAGCAACGCCCTCATTGCTGCTGACGGAGCCCCGATCCATCTGTCCATCTCTGACTCCAACCCACCATCACTGAGAACCAGCTCCAGAGATCCTGAAACTCCTCCGTCTGAGGCAGAGACTCATCCCCGACCCGGAGGGAGCACTCCACCTTTTTCCGGTTGTTGACCATGGCCTCGGATTTGGAAGCTGACTTACATCAATGTATAAAGGTTTTGGATTAATCTTGCCTTTATTTTACAGATCCTAATTTTTATTAGACTCCTTTAAACATAGACTTGAGTATGAAACCATTGCTCCATGTGCCATCCAACATGTTTTCATTTACTCATTGAATTTTTTTATGTACTCATTTTTATTTTAATTTCTGTGCATGTTTGTGTTTGTAGGATGTTGAATGAGCTATTCTTGTTTTATTAGACATACTTTATACACATACTAAGGTCCATTTTTCTGACATTTAATCATTCCTCTGTTCTCTTGATCTGCCTGGTCCAGTCTGATGTTTGAATTATGTTTCTATAAACTTTTATTAATCGACCATTTGTCTTTGTTTCCATTGAGTCTTTTCTGTTCTGTTCGTAACCACGTACGTTTCAGTTCATCAGCCTCTTCAGTGTGCCCTCATTAGTTTTTTGATAACTGGCCACTGCCTCACACGAGTTTTTATTCATTTTGCATAGTGTGGCCTACATCTAAAATTGTAGAGCTTCTTCATGAGGAGCGAGATTATCAGATTTATCATCAGTTCAGAGATGGAGCAGAGAAGCCTTTCCCCTCCTATAAGACAGCGGTATGGATGAAAAGGTGCAAACATGGATCTGACTGAACCAAAGCAAAAATCAACCACCTGGACCACCTATGACCCAGGAGTTTTCAGTTGGATCCACACTTGTTTCATCGCAACCTCAAAGTGATAGTCTCCACAGTGACGGATGGATGGATGGATGTTATGTATTTATTTAACTTTTTCTGTATTGAAGCTTCTTAAACCTACTTTCTTCCTTACATGTCATCTGAAATGGGTCCTTGTCCCTTGTGGGTTGTCTAAAAGCAGAAAACGTAGTAAGAAAGCACGTCATTGCTGGTTTGATTGTTGTTAAAACCTTACATTTGAATCCTTGAGAAGGTTTGTTGTTTTCTTGTTGTTGAAATATGCCATGGTATTATCTCATTTTTTTTTTTTATAAATGTACAGCAGCAATTGTTTACAATCTGAAAACCACCTTGAAACAGGGATATTTCATATTTTTGAAACTTAAGTTTTTCTTATTTTATCCACAGTGAGGTATAGAGAGAAAGTACTACTGAGTACCAGAACCTCTAAAAATGAGTTCCAGGTACCAGTATTGGTTCACATGTGTAAATATGAGTTTAATTCTCCTTTACAAATAAACAGGCTTTCATTGGTGAAGTTAGTGGAGTGCCATTTTAATGCCTGAAAAACTTTAAAATGAGATTAAATGTTAAATAACATTAAATATTAAATAAATATGCATTTAAATAAATTTTTCTTCCTTTCATCCCTCCAGGTGTCCATTAACAGTCAAGGTAAGTAAGTCAGTGAGATTTTAGAAACAAATACCCAAAGTGGCTACTGTCATGCTAAGAATGATCTGCTTTGTGCTTTGGTTGCAGTGGAGTATGAGGAGGCACTGAAGGTAAGCTCCTTTAAGAGTTGCTTTTTCCATTGATTTATTTGTGGATAGTAAAGAAACTCTGGCCACTGTATTTTGGTTCTGTTCAGTGCCTGAAGAATAACTAACAACACCGATGGTGTGACAATGCATTCATTCTGTTCTATGTACTAGAGTATACTGTATATGTTCATCCGGGATTCCAGTTCTCTTCCTCCTCTCCCTGACACACTTTATCTTGGTGAAATGCCAACTTGCTCTTGCTTCAGACATTAGAATGATTGACAGAAGATGGGGCATGGACCTGCAGCCTCTGTGGTGCGTGCGTGTAAGAGTGTAAGAGGGGAGACCTAAAGGTGGATAGAAACTTTTGGACCACAGTCTTGCCTATTGCATACTCTGTTAGAATGGGGCCTCCTCACTTTCACCTGACCAGCCGGAACCTGCAGTATTTTCTATTTATTTAACCGTAAACTGCCTCTCAGTTCACAATCCCAGCCTAGCTGGGCTAGACTTTGAAAATGCCAAGCTAAATACACTGTAAGACGGGTGCAACACAGACTGCCTTCTTTGTTAATTAGTGGAAAAACACGGGCTCGGATATTACCAACCCATATGCTTGTTTTTCCAGTGTGCAGCACGGCAGGGGAACCGACTTCACATGACTGTGAGCGAGCCTCGAGGACAGCCGTCGAGGATCTCAGCCACTAAGGCCAGCGGAGCAGAGCCTAAGAGGGGCTTCAGACCCCCACAGCACTGTCCCACTCTAGCTCAGGTGGTCAGCCGCAAGGTCCAGGCTGCGATGCCGGAGCAGAGCATGGTAAGATTCCAACACTCTAGATTTTGTTCCAGGCACATAATGCATTTCATAGTCCATTTAAATGTAAAAATTTCTAGGCTGCCACTTATTCGGTTATTTTGGACGATATTAAACCCTATGGATTAAGAATGGGATGTCACTTAAGTTCATATGCGTGTGCTTGGATGAAGTTGCCATGGAAACCCATTCCATGAAGCTCTCTATACACTGTTCCTGAGCTAATCTGAAGGCCACATGAAGGTTGGAGCTCTGTAGCGACTGACTCTGCAGAAAGTTGGCGACCTCTGAGCACTATGAGCCTCAGCATCATCTGACCCGCTCTGTCATTTTACCTGGCCGACCACTTCCTGGCTGAGCTGCTGTCGTTCCCAATCGCTTCCACTTTGTTATAACACCACTGACTGTGGAATATTTAGTAGAGAGGAAGTTTCACGGCTGGACTTGTTGCACAGGTGGCATCCTATCATAGTACCATGCTGGAGTTCACTGAGCTCCTGAGAGAGAAACATTCTTTCACAGATGTCTGTAGAAGCAGTCTGCATGCTGATGTGCTTGGATTTATATACCTGTGGCCATGGAAGTGACCGGAACACCTGAATTTAATTATTTGGATAGATGAGTGAACACTGACAGCACAGCTTCAACTTTCCTGGAAGCTCTGATTTATCTATTCTATCCAGTCCCTCAGCAACATCTTTCTGAAACAGCACTACCTGCTCTCCATCAATCAAGTCTGCCTGGTACCACCTACCTAAACTCTTTACTGCCTTTTCCCTAATTTATTTTTATTTTTTTTCATCTTTTACAAACTTTCTATCTCAGAGACTCTCAGAGTGAATAATCCCTATAATACTTATATAGACCAGTGTAGAGTGCTGACCAACATGTCATTGGGGTCATCAGGTGGGAACCTCCTTTCATCAGTGTTTTTTCTAGTTGGGCCCATGACACCTCCAGGAGGCGAGACACAAGGTTTCTGTGATTTCCACTTTGGGAAAAACTGAGAATCAGAGATTCAAAAGAGCTCAAACTAATCTTGGGTCTGGGACTGATGAGTAACCCTGATCTGAAGATAGCTGCCACTCCTCCTCCTCTGCCTGTGGTTCCAGGACCGTGAACATTTAAACAGTCAGAGGGAGTTGCTTCATTAATGCTAACATGATGCTAACATGATGCTAACATGATCCACCTGCTGCAGCCAGGTTTCTGTAAGACTAAATATATCAATATGATGATCACACATCAACTCATTCACTAACAGAGACTTGGAAAGGAGAGATCTGATATTCAGCAAACCACATTTAATAGTTTGATGTTTTTGTTCAGTTAAAGTTTTTGTTTTAATAATTTCTTTTTGCACAAGAGGATTTGCTCCTTTTGTGTTAATTGATTGGGGGGGTAGCAGCAGGTGGGAAGCTGCAGAGAAGTGTGTAAGACTACAACTCTGCATCCTGGTCTGAACCCTGGGTTGTCATGTTTTAGGGTGGCAAATAAATTCATCCATATTTCTAGAAATGAGAGCTGCTCCTTCCAAAGTGGGATGGATGCCGTCTCTCCTCATCAGACCAGGTTTTCTCCAGAAAGATTGCCAATTATCTCTGTAGCCCACGTTGTTTGCTGGACACCATCTAGACAGCCAGCGATTGTAGGACGACATGCGGCTAAACATGTCATCACTGGTCAGATTTGGCAGGGGTCCAGAGAAAACTACGGAGTCCGACATTGTTTTGGCCAAATTTCACACCGATGCAACATTAATTTTAGTGACCTCTGATCGGCGTAACCGGGTGTTATTAACGCCGACGTGAACTATTTTACCATATTTACGTTTATCCTTAGCCAGCAGTTCTAAATAGGATTCTATGTCGCCCGCTCTGGCCCCTGGAATGCATTTGACTATGGCCGCTGGTGTCTCTAATGCCACGTTTCTGACTATAGAGCTGCCAGTTACCAGGGTTTTGTCCTCAGCGGGTGTGTCGCTGAGTGGGGAAAATCTGTTAGAAGCGTGGACAGGTCGATGGTGAACAACGGGCTTGACTTTAGAGCTATGCCTCTTCCTGACAGTCACCCAGCCACGTTGTAATCCTGGCTGCTCAGGTTCTGCTAGGGGGAGGCTAATTGAGCTAGCTACGCTAGGTGGCTCCGCACTGGCTAAAGGGACCTGGCTCGCTATCGGTTGATTTTCAACAGTGCAGAGCCGAGCTTCCAATTCAGATAACCTCGCCTCCAAAACTACAAAAAGACTACATTTGTTACATGTACCATTATCGCTAAAGGAGGCAGAGGAGTAACTAAACATCTGACACACGGAGCAGGTGAAAGCAGGAGAAGGAGGAAGAGAACCGGTAGCCATGCTACGCTAGAGAACCAGACACACCGCTAAAAAGTGAGAATAAAGATTAAAGATCTGTAGGAGTGTGTTAGAACAGAACAGGTATGCTATAGAGTTAACTATGCAAAAATGTCGAAATTATAGGGAGAAATAAAGTGATTATCAGTAGTCCAAGAGGAGCAAGAAATTCCACAGTACACAAGCAAGGTAACAGGAAGTGATGCAATACGTCTTACCGCAAAGCAAAGCGTCAGCAAACGTCTTGGTCTTCAATATATGGAGTGAACCTTGAATATATTCAATGAAATTTCGAATTTTTGGAATGAACCTTTAAATATATTGAATGAATCCTGAATTTATTAAATGAAACTTCTGCTGAAAAAGCGAAGAACAATGTGTTGCCGATCATCATGTAGAGTCAATGCTAAACTAAATATTCAGCCTGCATTGGTCTATGAATGTGGATGATTCTTATTGTATCGAAACAATATATGAAGAGCTTCTCTTTCAGCTCACGAAATACCTGTTGCCGCAGCAGCTTTTCCAGTGCCGGAGAAGTGTGCATCAGCGCAGAGCCATTACGCACGGCTATTCACTGTATTTTACCTTCATTAAATAACTGAAAACTATATCAAGCTAACCATGCAGAACTACATACAGAACTCTACACACAGCAGTGTTCCGTTAATAGTTCTGCTTGTTACCAGGGCTCATCATAGCTGCACTGAGACATAGAATATGATCTATATTTTTATATGCACTATAAGAGCCCTCATCTAGTTTTAAATCAAGCCTGCGAGAACAGTCTTTGCGCTGGATGGCTGTGGTCCTTGAGGATGTTGTGCGTCCTCCTCAGACACCGGCGGTGGAAGATATCCTGAATGGTAGGGAGTCTGTTGCCGGTGATGTACTCAGCTGTCTCCACCACTCTCTGTAGTGATTTCCGGCTGTGGGCAGAACAGTTCCTGTACCAAACCGTGATGCCGCTCGTCAGCAGGCCCTCGATGGTGCACCTGTCGAAGTTGGTAAGGATGGTTGAGTTCATACCAAACTTCTTCAGCCTCCGAAGGAAGAAGAGCCGCTGGCGAGTCTTCTTGGTCACCATGTCGGTTTGGCGTGACCACTTGAAGTCCTCAGAGATGTGCAGAACTAGGAACTTGAAGCTGCTGACCCTTTCCACCTCAGCGTCTCCGATGTAGATGGGGAGGTGTATGCTCCTCCGCTGCCTCCTTAAGTCCAAAATCATCTCTTTGGTTTTGCTGACGTTAAGAGAGAGGTTATTGGCCGGGCAGCAGCTGTACAGTGACTTCACCTCCTCTCTGTAGGCCGTCTCATCGTTGTTGGTGATGCGGCCCAAGATGGTTGTGTCATCAACGAACTTGAAGATGATATTTGAGTTGTGCCTGGCAGCACAGTCTTGAGTGAACAGGGAGTACAGAAGAGGGCTAAGCACACAGCCCTGTGGAGCACCGGTGTTCAGGATCAGGGAGGAGGAGGTGTAACTGCCCGTTTTCACCACCTGGGGCCTGCCCGTCAGGAAGCTGTAGATCCAGCTGCAGATGGAGGATTCCAGCCCCAGATCTGTTAGCTTGTTGATAAGCTTAGAGGGAATGATGGTATTGAACGCTGAGCTGTAGTCAATTAACCAGAACAAGTTTTCCCTTGGTCCAGGTGGGTGAGTGCAGTGTGTGTTGCCAGAGAGATGGCGTCGTCCGTGGATCTATTTGCTCTGTAGGCAAACTGCAGGGGATCCAGAGTGTCGGGCAGAAAGGAGCAGATGTGTGTTTTGACTAATTGTTCGAAGCACTTCATGATAACGGATGTTAGTGGGACAGGGCGGTAGTCATTCAGACAGGAAGCCACCGGTTTCTTCAGGACTGGAACGATGGTGGAGGTTTTAAAGGGGGTGGGGACCACTGACAAACGCAGGGAGAGGTTGAAGATGTTGGTGAAAACTGTCGCCAGTTGGTCAGCACACACCCTGAGAGCCCGACCTGGGATGTAATCCGGTCCCGATGCTTTCCTGGGGTTGACCTTTTTGAAGGACCGCCTCACATCGTCCCTGTACAGGATCAGTGTGGCGGCCCCCTCGGTAACCTGCGGGCTCCTGGCGTGTGTTGTATTCTCCACATCAAACCAAGCAAAGAAGGTGTTAAGCTCGTCTGGGCTACAGAAAAGGGCTGAACAGTGTTCGTGTTCCTCTCCTTATAGTCTGTGATACAGCGAAGGCTGCTCCACCTGGGCACAGGGCTACGATAGTTGGACTCCACTCTGTCCCTGTAGTCCTTCTTGGCCCTTTTGATGGACTTTAGGAGGTTGTATTTGGCTGCTTTGTAGGCGCCAGGGTCCCCTGAGTTGAAGGCAGCGGTCTTCGCCTTTAGTTTAAAGCGAATTCCACTACCTACCCAGGGTTTCTGGTTTGGGTAAGTGCAGACCATACGTTTTGGAATGACATCGTCGATGCACTTACTTAAGTAGCCCGTGACAGAGTCTGTATATTCGTGGATTTTGCCGTCTGTTGCATCATCAAACATCTGCCAACTCAAAACAGTCCCTTAGGACCTCCTCAGCCTCGTTGTCCCATAGAAAGACGTCCCTTGAAACCGTTTTTTCCTGCTTCAGCTTTTGTCTATAGGCGTGGAACAATAGGATGGAGCAGTGATCTGCCTTTCCAAAAGCTGGGCGGGGGAGGGGTTTGTAGCAGTCTCTGAAAGGGGTGTAACAGTGATCCAGAGTCTGCTCCCCCTGGCGTGAAAGGAGATGTGTTGGAAGTATTTTGGGAGAACTTTCTTCATGTTTGCTCTGTTGAAGTCTCCCAAAACAATAGATGCAGGTGTGCGTTCTCCAGTCCATTCGCAGTCCTATACAGCTCATCCAAGGCTAGAGTTTTATCAGCCTGTGGTGGGATGTAAACAGCTGTGAGGAGGACTGAGCTGAATTCCTGGGGGAGGTAGAAGGGTCTGGCTTTAATGGTCAGCAGCTCCAGGACCGGGGAGCATTGTGTTTCCAGCACAGTAACATCAGTGGCCAACAAGGAGTTAACCATAAAGCACACACCCCCTCCTCTTGACTTGCCTGAGTCTTTCGTTCTGTCCTGGCGGTAGATAGTGAAGCCCTCCGGAGTAACGGCACGGTTTGGAATGTGAAGCTCCAGCCACGTCTCTGTGAACGTTAGCATACAGCAGTTCCTTATGTCCCGTTGGTGTTTGATCCGTGCACGTAACTCGTCCAGGGACTGTGCATTAGCCAGCAGGATGCTGGGCAGAGGAGGTCTCTGTTTCTGCACAGGACCCCGGCCTGCTTCCCTCGCTTCTTTTTCCGCCGCCGTGGAAGTAAACAAGGGACCCAGGGGATCCTGATGAGAGTGCGTAAACATGAACACCCCTGTTCTGCAATCTCGTCACTGACTTCTGCCCGGATCACTTACAAAATCTCTCTGCTCACCTTCCACTGCCTGCATGGTAATGCACCATCTTACTTCAAAGACCTTCTCACCCTTCACTGTCCTTCACGCTCTCTCCGTTCCTCCAACACCAACCTTCTTCACACTCCCAGAACTCGCTGCCGCACCATGGGAGACCGGGCCTTTTCTGGCGCTGCCCCTCGGCTGTGGAACGCTCTGCCTCCACATCTTTCCCCGTTGTGGGATAAATAAAGTATAATCTAATCTAATCTAATCTGAGGGCTCCACAGACTGTGAAACACTTTAAAACAGGCCTGAAAACCTTTCTTTTTACCCAATGTTTTTAATGATCTCCCTTTAAATACTCTATCCTGTTTTTATTTCTTTTTGCATTTAATGGACTCACTACTTTTATTTGTGTATTTTATTTGCATTTTACTGTCCCTGCTTTTGATCTTAATAGTTTAAGATCAACAATAGATTTTGTTGTAAATGTAAAGTGCGTTATAAATAAAATGTATTATTATTATTATTATTATATTCAAAGATTAATTTCCTAAATGGCATGCCATAATATATATATGTATATACAGTATATATATGTATATGAGCAGTTTAATCTGTCTATCTGAGTCCTGGCTGAACGACAACACACCAGACTTGTGTGGACATACCGGCTTCACAGCCGTACGAGCAGATCAAGACCTGAGTACAAGCTATAGGCAGTAAGGCGGGGGTATTATCCTGTTTTTTAATCAGAGATGGGTTAACCCCCGCAATGTGACCGTTAAGGAGAGGGTATGCTGTCCAAATATTGAACTGCTGTCCATTGGTGTCCGTGCGTTCTATGCGCCCAGAGAGTTCCCATACAAACAACTCTTTCAATATGAGCCTTCAGATGAAATAAGTCCCGGTACTGTGGAAAACTTCTTGTCTCATACCGGTGCCCAAATTAGGGCAACCGGTGGAGCTGAATGTCTACAGGCTTTGACATCTCTTTGGCTTTGACATCACAAGGAGTCTGGAGAGACTCCTTGTTCATTGCATGAGATTGCAGGTTGCTGAGGCTCTTGACCCCCTCCAGTTTGCCTACCAGAAACACATAGGTGTGGAAGACGCGATTCTGTACATGTTGCATCGGGCATATGCTTATCTGGATGTGCCTGGTTCATATGTGAGAATCATGTTCTTTGACTTCTCCAGTGACTTCTCCAGTCTTAAGCCCAAGGGCGTTTTTTTTTTGTGTGTGTAAATGAACCTGTGAATCCTTTCTTTGTCAGAGGTCCCTTTTCTCCCCCAAAGGTAAAATGGTCAGTGGGAAATGCTTTGTTTCCCAGGGCTAGCTAACCTCCTGGCTATCTGTTCAGTATTACCTGTCAAATGGGTGTATAAGCATAGAGTAATATAGCATACAGAAAATGATCTGTGGCTGGTGTCAGTCTGTCTTAGTGGTATCACTTCACGACCATGCCATAATTTGTCCAGAACTGAGCTCCTTTTCTGGTGGTTTAACTCATTCAGACCAGTTGAATGTGTGTATTTCACTTTTATACCTTGAGCACCATTAACATGGGTTTACCTTACCTTACTCTACCATTTCAAGACACATAAACAATGATAAAGATTTTTTTAAATTTATAATTTCTTCATAGCGTAAAAAGTACTTGTTCTTTTGAGGGCACAGACCCCATTTTAAAAAGAAAACATGTTATGTTTTTGATGAAGTTGCAACAATTTGAAAAAATAATAGATAGTTTTTCAACACACACCAGCTTTAGTACCTGTACTAAGCTGCATTTTTTGATATCGTATTGATATAGTTTGGTCATTTATGCTGACACAATGTTGTTGGCACAATGTAAAGTTATGAATATGCAGTTGTTATTACTGAAATTGAATCTCTTCTTGTGTCAATCAGTTTATTATGAAAGAGGTGAAAGGAACCAAAGACGAAGACAAAACTCCACCAGCCTGGTTCACCTCATACATGGAAAAGGTAAGCAGAACTTGTTAACTGTCTTACTGTTTACCAGTGTCTGACAGAGCTGTGAACTCGTTACACTCTGTTTTTAGATTCAGTCCACAGTTATTTTCACAGTTATTCTTACTGTCAATCAACAAAGAGTAAAAATGAATCAGTGTAAATGCAGTAAGATGTTAGGGTATTCATCTATGTAGACCCACTGGCCCTCATTTATCAAGCCGTCGTAGAAAGCATCGTTGATATGAGCGGAGAACTCGTCGTACGCAGAGGCTCAAGTGAGATTTACAAAACATGCGTACCACACCAATCCCATCGTAAAACCGAGCGGCTGTTGATAAATCCGGCAGCTGAAATCCATCGTAATGATCCTAACCACGCCTTCTACAAAAGGGGGCTGAGAGGCCGCACCTCTAGAATTTGCGACATGGATAGACGAAAGGCGGCAAAGAAACGCTGTCAACAGCGACAACTGTGATGGTCAATAAAATGTGATAAACTCCAGATTAAATGAAATCTAAAATTTAACGATGTTTTACTTTTTCTCCAATAAGATCAGGAAGAAGTGGTCCGATATGAAATTTGCCACCAAAGAAGGTCGCAGCTCTCCAACGCAGCATGTCACTAACGGGGGGGAGCTCCGATCCAGGTTTGGATTTGAGTGCCTTGGAGGAGAGGGTGGCTGGCCTGATCGGAGCTACGTCTTTTTTCCTTGAATAACAGAATGCTTACCAAAAGTCAGAATTGCTGAATAAGTTCCTCTCTCCTCCTGAGCGCTCTTGGCTGTGCAGGCTGGTGGTAGGGATCTCTGGGTATGGGGTCCTCTGGATGTACATCTGGAAATGGCACTACGCATGCAATAATAATATTGCATACCTTTTCGGGCGTATATAGAAGGGTTCCCCCCGCAGCCGAGAGACAGATCCACCTGCCCTTTAGGAGCCCTGTACACCTCTCCACAGTGGCAAGCGTACTATGCGCAGTGTTAAAGCGCCTCTCCTGTATGGCTCATAAGCCACTCATCATTTTCCCGAAAGAAATCCTGCCGGTCCCGGAACACTCTCTCGCGCCTGATGCGCGCGTTCAGGTCCTCTAACAAAGCCAGATCTGCCATCGTTTCGCCATTACCGCGCCGCTAGAATCACCTTTTAAATAGGCGGTTGAATAATGAGCCATCACTCTTCCAATTACGGAGTTGTACTTGTTTAATTTTTTTATTTATTTAATTTGCGTTTATGTTTATATTTATGTTGAAGTCAAATAAAACATGGGCCTTCTTTGAAGTGATAAGTCTGTAATTTTAACCTAGGGATTTGTTGCGACTCATGAGGCACGCACTAGTGATGCTGCTGTTTATGTATGCTATTGCAGTCACTGCAAGTCAAAATGGAAAAGTGCGTACACGGCCTCAGACCTGTCGTGGCGATTTCATCTTTCCTGCGCTCATGATGGATTTGATAAATGCCAACCTTTGCGCAGAAAAGAACGTACACACGACCTACGCACGTTTTTCGTCTTACGCAAGTTTGATAAATGAGGGCCACTGTGTATTCAGGGTATGCCAGGTGTTTTCTGTCTTTTTATTATTTCTTCCATTAATTACCACAAAAAGATAAATAGTAAATAGATTGTACCTGTATGGCACTTTTTCTGGTCTAGCTGACCACTCAAAGCGCCTTAATACTACATGCCCCATTCACGTACAGACTCATACAGAACATCTTAGTCCATATACAGGCTACACAGTGCTTTCTTCTACAAATTCACACACCAATTATAATGATTTCACCGACTGACGCATTGATAGGCAATGTGGGGTTCAGTGTCTGCCCAAGGACTCTTCGACATGTGAACGTAGCCTGGTGTGAGCTGGAGGGGCATTATTGATAGGAACGTCCTCCTTGATCTGGACCCGAGTGGTGTTTTGTTTTTGGACTTCTGTGCTAGTCATGGATTGTCAATGACGAGCACTATGTTTCAGCATAAGGTGGTTCATTAATTTATCTGGTACCAAGCCACCTTAAACCAAAGGTTGTAGTTCAACTTTGTAGTCGTATCATTGAACCTGTGGCAGTATGTCATGAACACTCGGGTGAAGAGAGGGGCAGAGCTGTCAACTGATCACCACATGGTGGTGAGTTTGAGCCACTGGCAGAGAAGACTGCCGGACAGACCTAGTAAGCCCAAACGGGTAGTGAGGGTGAACTGGAAACGTCTGGTGGTGGCCCCAGTCTGCGAGATCTTCAACTCAAATCTCTGGGAGAACCTCAGTTGTGGATGCGGCTTCCACGGGCTTTGGCCGGAAGGTTGGCGGTATGTGTCAGCATTCTTGGCACAAGGTAGAATTTGTTTACTGTGCATGTTGGACTTGTTATGGAATTATTGTCTTAACTCCCTATTAAGATTTTGCTTACCTTCCTATTACATCTGATGAGAAGTGAAATATAGACTTTCAATGTTTGTGCCGGCCGGCCACGTGTTTATTTTCTTCTGCAAAAGAGGTCAATCCTCACCAGTCAGCGTTCGTGGTGAGAAGAGACCCAGAACAAAGGAAATCAGAAGCATTTATACAGAAAGAGGAGGGTTTGGTTCTTTCAGGTGACACCTGAAAGAACACACCGTGTGTATTCTCCAACTGTCTCCTTGCCACACCCCCTGGGGGAAAGTCTCGCACTTTGGGGAGATGCAGAATCCGGAGACAATGGTCATTTGAATGATTATTGTCAATGTGTTAATCAACAGACACATGGTCTGCAGACATTGGGTCTACAACAAGGTGTCTTTTAAGAGACAAAAGGTTAGCAGACATCGAATTTACCATAACAGACTCTGCCAGGACTGACCCTTGTCACTGATCTTGTTTGTAATTTTTATGGATAGGATCTCAAGGCTTCTCTCCGGGTACTCCGGCTTCCTCCCACTGTCCAAAAATATGCATGTTCTCAACTGGAAAAAGGTGGAGCCTCAGGCAGGGAAGTTTAAGCATCTTGGGATCTTGCTCCTGAATGATGGCAAGTTAGAGCGAGAGATGGACAGACGGATTGGGTCTTCGTCAGCAGGAATGAGGGCGCTGCTCCGGTCTGTTGTGGTAAAGATGGAGCTGAGCAAGAAGGAGAAGCTTTCAGTTCCAGGCCTCACCTATGGTCATGAGATCTGGGTAGGGACCGAAAGAATGAAGTCGAAGATACAAGTGATTGAAATGGATTTCCTTCGGACAGTGGAGGACTGCAGGACTGTGGAATGTGTTTGGAGAGGTGATCATCATGCTGGTGCTGCAATATTGTGGAGTCCCAGAAATGCTGGAGCTAGTTTCCTCAGATACTAGAAATATCCCTTTGCTACTGTCCTTTATTTCAGTTGTTGGTATTATAAGATTGACTGATTCATTTCTAAAGTCTTGGTCCATGTATTGAGGCCTGAACTGCTGTTTAAGTCCAAAAACAGTATTTCTTATGTACAAGTTGATCTACAGATACTGGTAATCGTGATATGTGGATTAGTTTTCTGGCATCATCTCCACCAAAACTTGACATATGTTGTTCAATGTCCTCTGAGGAACAAATACAAGAAACAAAAGTTCATGGAACTTCAGATCACAGCTTCAAGCACAGGTCATTTTTGTTCAGATGTGTCACTCTTGATGTAGAACCCTCAACTATAATGCTTTGAGGGAGATTATCTTAAATTTTACATGTAAATTAAATAAATACAAAGAGTGATAACATGATAACAGAGTGGGGCTTTCCATCATCAGTGCTTTGTGTACAACTTTTTACACCAAGTACAAATATCTTTAATTTTTGTATATCTCTGCTGTGGCCCAAACAACTAATAATTTGTGAAACAAGTGAAAGTCCCACTTTACACCTACCTTAAACAATGATATGCCTTTTCAAGGTAAGCATCTCTCTCACACCTACAGTGAAGTCACCAAGTGAATAAGCATTGGCCAGGTCTTCAAGCTCAACTAGGGCACCCTCTCTATTTGGACATATGGTCAGCTTATATCCTCTGGAGTGCTCATGATACCACAAACACAGCAATTTTACAAGGGTCAAAATGTCTTTAATTAAGATTTCCTACAAACTCAGGTAGAGCACCACTTTAAACACCGGGAATTAGCATGCCAATTTAGTAAGTAATTCCTTGACTTACATTTTTCCCAAGATAGATGTAATTTATATTGATGTAGGTCTGTCCAAAGGCTAATTTGTGCTTAACATAAAATATGGAGAAGAAGACTTCTGTGCGTCCTCTGCATTCATTTTGCACGTTTTTGGTGTGTTTTCAGAGACCTTGCAGATGCATATCCAAATGCAGTAAACGGAGCAGTACCACCAGAAATCGTGGGCGTAGTGTTGTGTGGTATAGCTCCCGTGCGACCAGTGAAAGGACCAAACAAGAAGAAGACAAAAACAGAAATTGTAGAACGTTTTGAAGAGAGGCTGGGCGGATGTGTACGAAACTACAAACACATCTATGATGTTACCTCACCTGGACATAGGGACAGAGAACTTCTAAAGAACAGTAGGGTGGAGATTGGACATGAATTGGGTGTGAGTCCGAAGGCAGCGAAGGAACAGAGAAGTGAATTCTGCAATGCCCTCTGGTGGATGTATTGCGTAATACCAAGTACGCATGATGGTATGTGGGCAATGACGCTTGACAACAATTGAAACGGACATACCTATTTTTCAGCCCTGACGGGAGTAGCGACCAATTCAGTAACTCCATCCGTGTCTGAGTGTTTTTTAGTGTTTTAAAGGCGGGGTAGGGGATCTTTTTCTGGAACATTTTTTTACATATTGCTTGAAATACTCTTCACACCCCCATTGCAACCAATTAATTAAAAGTTTTGACACAAATATGAAAAGTTTTAGTGGCCTCTAGAACGTACAATCTAGGAAAAACACTATCCAATCATACTGAACGGACCGTTCACAATGATTGGATACTGATGCCGTCTATCAAACTGCAATCTGCTCCTCCCTCCCCCTCCCCCTCCTTCTCCCTGTGCGCGTACCCTGCTCCGTGAACGAAGCTTGGCAGGAAGCTAAACTAGAGCCAGCTTGGCTAGCACCTAGCATTATTAAACGTATAGTTAGCATAAACTAAATACTAAATACGGCAACGATCGATGCTTGCTGTCAGAACAGCGCTCGTGCACCTTCGTGCTCGTGCGCGTTCATGTACTCTAGAGGCGTGCCTTCGGGGGGAAAGTGAAGAAAAGGGTTGGGACTTTTTCCCTGTGTATTTTCAAAATGCAGCTTCGCTGGACTCA
Organism: Odontesthes bonariensis; assembly: GCF_027942865.1. Lineage (NCBI taxonomy): Eukaryota > Metazoa > Chordata > Actinopteri > Atheriniformes > Atherinopsidae > Odontesthes > Odontesthes bonariensis. The sequence continues at coordinate 33,713,167 of NC_134526.1, forward strand.
AAATCCAGGATCTCCTACCCTACCTTTAACAACATTTTACATTCATCTGTCGTTTTTTCAACTCTTGGGAATTGCCTGTTAATATATATCCCATGGATATGGAGTAGTTTCAATGGCAAAACAGCAGCAAAAACCTTGTTTATTCAAGAAAGAAGCTGCTTGAGCTCTGGAAAATTGGACATACAGGCTCTGTTCACCCCAAGGCTAAAGGCTAAATGGCGAATGGGACGGAGGAGGTATAAGCCTGCAATTCCATCAGTGATTATGGGGAATGTGAACTCTATAGGCGCATTCCCACTGTAGGAACCTTTTGCAGTTCCTTTAACCTTTTCAGGAAAAGGGACGTTTTTTCGCACATTCGGACATACAGGAACTAGGGACCACGGCCCTCAGTTCCTATAACCATTTTAGCTCCTTCTCTTCAGCTGGGTCTGTTCTGGGTTCTATAGGAACACATCTGACGTAGGTGTTTGGTGTTTGGTAGCTACGCCCCTTTTTCCGCAGATTTCCGCTTCTTGTGGTCTCTGATCTGCTCAACTTAAACAGTAGAATAACGGTGAAATGTTTCCTCATACAACACAGACACAACCGGCGCATGTTTAATAAGTTAAACTTAAACGTGGTCTCCTTTGTCTGCGGCGCTCTGCTTTCCTTCCTTCCTTCCTTCCTTCCTTTCTTCCTTCATGAAACGAAGATGTTAGACGCCCCGATGTGATTGTCCATGATTAATATCACCATCATGCAGACCATGAACACGGTGGCCTCCCCGCTCTCCATGTTAGCTTCTTGATGGTGTTTTTTCTTCTCTCCTTACTTTTACTGGGTTTTGTTTCGTTCTATTTTGTTGTTGAATGTATAAAGTAAAACGTCGCTGTCGCAGATGGTTGGGTCCCATCAGTCCCCATCAAGGTCCCGACTCATGTGCGAATGCAAAATTAAACAGTTCCCCTGGGGAAGGGCAGTTATTAGAACGAAATTCGAGGTGGACAGTTCTTAGAACTTCTCTTTCCAAATGCGGCTTATGTTCAACAAGATTGACAAGCTGGCCGCCCTGGTAAGAAATGATAGGACCTACAGCCTGTTGTGTTTCACTGAAACATGGCTGATCGGCAACGTACTGGATGGTAATGCAGAGCTGCCCAGATTCCATCTGGTTAGAGCGGACCGGGACTGTAAACAAAGCGCCAAGAGGAAAGGAGGGGGACTGGCACTGAATGTGAACATCAGATGGTGCAACCCGGGCCATGTGACTGAAGGAAATGTTCTGCTTTCAGGACACTGAACTAGTTCCAGGGGGTCACACACTGCATTACGAACTGCATGAACAGTGCTCCCTATTAACACTGTGCGCTGCTTCCTAAATAACAAGCCCTGGATCACAAGCGACATTAAGGATGTCCTTAACAGAGAAAAGAGGGCGTTCGGAGATGGAGACCGAGAGGGCCTGAAGCAGGCACAGAAGGAACTAAAGGTCCGTCTGCAGGAGGCCAAGGAGTCCTACAGCAGAAATGTGGAGCAGAAATTTCAACAGAACAACTTAACGGAGGTTTGGGAGGGGATGAAGAACATCACAGGCTGCAAGAAGAGCCGCAGCACCGCAGAGGGGGACGTAGAGAGCAAACCAGTTTAACCACTTCTCCAACAAGTTTGACTGTAATGCTGAGACCCCCCCCATAACCAGACAGGAGGTCAGCAGGGAGCTGAGGAGGCTCCTCCCCAGTAAAGCTGCAGGTCCGGACAGCGTGTGTCCCAGGATGATAAAGATCTGTGCCCATGGAGGGCTCTGATGTGGAGATGGTCAGGACCTATAAGTACCTGGGACTGCAGCTAGATGACAAATTGGACTGGACTGTTAACACAGACAGCGTCCACTACACCAACCTCTGATGAGACAGAGGAGCATGTTCAGCAGCAGGCTGCTGTCCCTGAGCTGCTCCACAAACAGACAAAAACTGTTTTGTCCCCCTGGCCATAAGACTGTATAACTTTTCACTGGGTGGATTGATTAAAGCCATATTCAAACTATATATCTGGTTGGACATGAGCACATTGTACATTTCTATATATTTTTTTGTAACTGAGTTTTTGTTCGTTGATACTAACCTGCATTCCTACCTACCTACCTACCTACCTACCTACCAACCAACCAACCAACCAACCAACCAGAAAGTGCAGTGGCGGGGTAGGGAAGTACAGGGTCAGTGCAGGATAGGAGATGCTCTCTGAAGAGCTGGGTCTTCAAGAGTTTCTTGAAGATATTCAGGGACGTCCCTGTTCTGGTAGTGCTCGGCAGGTCATTCCACCATCGTGGAACGACACATGTAAAGAGTCTGGATTGTCTTCAGTGTGGTATAAGCACTGCTAGACGACAATCCTATGACGACCGGAGTGACCGAGTTGTGACGTAAGCCTTTGCGAGAGCATTCAAGTAAATGGGAGCCGTTCCATTTAGCACTCTGTAGGCTAACATCAGTGACTTGAATTTGATGCGGGCGGCTAAGGGTAGCCAGAGGAGCTCAATGAACAGAGGGGTGATGTGTGCTCTTTTAGGCTGATCGAAGACCAGATGCACCGCCGTGTTCTGGACCATCTGCAGAGGTTTCACAGCACAGGCTGGGAGACCACTTCAAGAGAGTCTGGCTGCAGACCTGCACTGTCAGGACCCACAGACCTGCACTGTGAGGACCGGAAGTGCACTGTGAGGACCGGAAGTTGATTCGAAGCCTTTCAAAATAAAAGCGTGTGTATCGGAAGCACGTATTTTTAAACGATTTTAAACGCTATATTTTTCAAGAGGTCCTCACAAATGAATTAATTAGTTAACAGTACGACATAAAATCTATCAATTCCCGGTCTATTGTTTTTATTTGTATTGTAAACTTTTGTTTGGTCACTGCACACATTTTCTCTTAGGCTCATATTCATAAGCCAACATCTCACAAGATGCCATAGGCCTATACTGTACATTTTATTGTGTACTATAGAGTAAGTCACTGCTATTTCATTATCATTTCATTTTGACTTTATCGCACTGGTCTTTATATATATATTTGTTTCAATTAGTTTTTCTGTTGTATTATTCTGTATTTTTATCCTTAACCACCATAAATTTCATGTTTGGTTCTATGTCTATGCCAATTATGTTCTTTTTTTTTGTTACTTTGTTTATTGGTAGACTTGTACAACATATACAATTTCATCATCATCATCAATATATATATATATATATATATATATATATATATATTTTTTTTTTTTTCCCTTTCTTCTTTCTCTTCCTCCAGTTCACAGTGTATGCCCATACATGACTACAGTTATTTTCCATTATATTTCAACATACCACCATATAAACTTTTTTTTTTTTTTTTTCACACAAATATACACAAATGACACTAGACAGTTGACGCATAGACAAACACATAAGCATACAAGAAAATGGGGCAGAGAGAGAGAGAGAAAAAGTAAGAGATAGAGAGAGAGAGAGAGGGCTGCTGGAACACCTTAGTACCACTAAATAGTACCCTAACTCTTGATATCTACAGTATAATCTTAGTCAAATTATTAAGGGATCAATGAGAAAACATAAAAAACACACCAAGTCACAACATGATCAAATGTTCTGTAGTGTTTATTCAGTCAAACATTCACAATATGACAAAAAATCTTTGTTTTTGTCGACTACCTGTTCACAAAATATCAACATGTCGTTAATATTGTGAAATATCATTTTGAAAGGCTCCAGGATCGCTTCTCTTTCATCCTCGTCCAGTTCTTCGTTCCACAACCTCCCATACTGTAGAGCAGCCTCTGCCTGTTCCTCTTCCCCGATGCCCAGAACGTCAGGCAGGTCCACTCTGGCAGACAACAGTGGTTTGTTGGCCTCAGCCCACTCTGCTGCATGTCTGCAATTTTGAAGAATGCGATCTTCAACCGAGTCCTATGGAAAAGACAGAAAGAAAGATGTCTGTACTATAGCTGCCACACCAACAGTATCTGACCAATAGATACTGTGCAAAAGCTTACGCCTTCCACTGGTGTGTCCACATCAGCAAGTCTGGCTCTCTTGGAGACCTCTGCCTGCTGCTCTTCTTCCTGAGTACTCAACTATTAATATGAATACATGCATTATACATACTTTATACTCTTACCTGAATTTGTAGTCCAGTTTTCTCTGTCCAGTTGCCAGGATTTAGTGACTGGGATAGGTTTCTAAAAGACAGAAAGTGAGGTGTCAGATGTTCTTCACTGCAACCTACATTCCCTTCATTTTCCTTTTACCCTTTTACAAACCAAACCACAACCTGCCAGAAGTTAGTAGCGTTGGCTAATACTTATGAGTACAAACAAACAGACAAATACATTATGCTTACCTTTAAATAAAATGCCACCTTTTGTATGTGCCTCTAAGTGGCTCTGCAGCTTGGACAATTTTGCTGGTTTAAATTGTAGACACAGAGGGCAGTGAAACAGTTTGCAACATGACGTGCAGCGTTCGATTTTGGGCGTAGTGCCGGCGGTTGTTATTGAAATATGCATCTGTAAGAGACAAATAATGTCGTAATAAGTAAAACTAAATTATATATATATATATATATATATATATATATATATATATATATATATAAATAAATAAATAAATAAATAAATAAATGGCGCATTTAAGTGAGCACTATCGATACGATAGACAACGCTAAAGACTAGCCAAAAGTAAAAAAACCTGATTCTTTAAAATTAATATAACTTTACAGTATATAGTTATTGAAATATGCATCTGTAAGAGACAAATAATGTCGTAATAAGTCAAACAAAATTAAACAAGTCAGCACTATCGATACGAAAAATGGCACATTTAAGTGAGCACTATCGATACGATTACAACGCTGAAGACTAGCCAAAAGTTTAAAAAAACCTGATTCTTTAAAATTAATATAACTTTAGAGTATATAGTGTGCAACGTAACGTTCCAGTGAATAAAGACTGTTTCTGTTTCTTCGTATGAAAGAAAGTTGTTTTCACTCGACTTTTACTCACCTCGTCGTCTCCACAGTTCAAATGGGGAACGAAAAATACGTGCTCCTCGCTTGTCGCTTCGGGTCCTCACAGTGCAGGTGACGTCACAGTGCATGTCTCCAACTAAGGGTCCTGACAGTGCAGGTCTGCAGCCAGACGCCTCTCGACCAGTTAGGAGACCAGTTAGGAGAGTGTTGCAGTAGTCAAAGTGGGAGATGAGCATAGACTGCACCAGGAGCTGGGTGGTGTGTTGGGTTAGGTACGGCCTGATCTTTCTTATGTTTAACAATGCGAAGCGGCATGATCGAGCGACCGAGGCAACGTGATCTTTGAAGGTCAGCTGGTCATCAATCATGACACCCAAGTTTACAGCTGCCTTTGACAGAGCAAAATATAGGGATTCAATTTGGATGCAGATGCTGTGGTGTATGGTTGGTTTGGCTGGTGTAGCAGTCACAGTGCCGTGTGGATTAAGAGGCCTTCAGTCTCTGACGATACCAACATTCCTGTGGGGGATGTTTACGTATGTGGATAAAAAACAGATCTCCATTTTCTTTCCACAAAGGAAAAAGAGACAGAAACTGCCTAATTTACGTTAACCTTCTACCCTTTTGAGAGTTTTTGGGGAGTCGAACTCGCAACAGACGCTCTCCATAAAAATTGGAAAACTCGAATGAACAAAGGACCTTTCTGTTGGAGATGTTGGAGACTTACTATCTTATCTTCACCATAAATCGCGGTTGACATTTTAACACCCTTTTTCACCAGAGAAAGAGACCAGATGGCTACACACGAACTGAGAAGACTTCACTAATACTTACTTTTAGTCGAATCTTAAAACTATATTAAATGTTTGATAACCGTATACAATTTCTTTCAGGTTTCCAGCTTGATCACAAGACGCATATAGAGACAATTTGTACGATTCTGGCTTAAATATTGACAAAGAACTGATTTTGGTGGAAAATGCCCAACCTGCCTGATGGAACCACATTGCCCCCTAGTGGTCTGCAGTGTTGATTAGTTGAACATTTAAATCCCAGAGGACTCAGTAAAATGGACAAGATATATGCAACTTTTAACTTTTAACGATGTCCCTTCGGTATTTTTTTCGGTATTTGGTATTTGTTTGGTATCCCCATTGTTAACACAGAAAATTAACATTGTGTGGTTCACTATTCATATGTCACGATTTCATAGATATTCATCTGAATTTTGAAAGTCATAATCATCAATTACGTTGTGAGTTATTTTGGATTTCTTTATAGTGCAAGTCTATGTTATATCTTTAATCTGCATATCTTAACAAGATGTGGTGTTTTCAGAATCACCGAGACAAATGTTCTATGAGACGGAGTAATGGAGAAATAAGAGTTTCTTTGTCTCATCCAGAAATCCCCATATAAAACAGATCATCATATAAAGACACCCAGGCAGACGTTCACCACAGTTCAGGCATATCATTGGCTGAAAGAGTAGTGTAAGCTTACGTCACGCCCCGCCTCCGAGAGTCAAAACCCGGAGCCCGCGAAAAACACATCTCTCTCGCTTCTGGCTTTTTCTTGTCTTGTTTCTGGCTTCATGCCACTTGTTTCAGAAGAGTTTCAACCCAGAGTTTCAGAAGGAGATTTGAGCAGAGAACAGTTGCTCAGAGAGAGTTGGAGATGGTTTGAGAAGGAGAGAAGAGCTCACCAGAGTTTGGGAGTTTTCCCATAATCTCAGGAGAGAGCGGAAGGACGTGAGGATGAGCGATGCAGAGGACGACCGGAGGAAGCCCTCCAGAACCCAGTGAGACCCCGGAGACGAGAAAGAAAGACCCGAACAAAGATAAGAACAGAATGAAGTTTCCTACCCAGAAAGCCAACTCCAAGCAACCTTTTATTAATCTTCTGTGAACTTAAGTTCACTTCATCAGAGAAGCAACGGACCAACTCTGACACTCGGAAGATTCGATCATCTAACCACAGCCCTCGGCACCATCGTTCCCGTTTCCCGGTGAAAGAAGCAACTGAGAAGTCCGTTAAAGTCAGCCACAACCAGGAAGGCCCAGAGAGCGGAAGAGAAATCCCCTCGGACCCCGCGTGGCCGCTGCCGTGTTCCGAGCTGACTAAGCAGAACTTCAGCACAGTAAGACCGACCCGTTTTCACCTTAAAGTGGGTTTGATGGATGTCTCGAGGCTTTCACAGAATGATAAATTAATCCGAAATGTCAGTATTTAGCGTCAAATAGTCAGCCAACCCAAACTATTTGAATACATCCAGTATCTCCCCATTCCCCATATTTTATTTTCCATTCACTAAGTGTTTTATATAATCACCCATATTCAATGCATCTCCTGTTTGTTTAAAGGTTCGTGTTTTGGTCACATCATTTTAATAAATAGTTCATATATCTATATATATGTTATAATCACAGATTGTGTCGTATGCTTTCTTTACGTAATGTCTGTCCAACCAAACGAGAACTTCACGAAAGTAGCGAGATATGAGACTAATTATTAATTGATTATTAACTGATTATTAATTTAACATACCAGGATCGTAAGATTTTAACAGTTTTCCTACCTGACTGTAACGTAAAGTTAAGATAACGGTAGGTGGTGCCCTTAATTCGAGGTTTAAGATAAATCCTTATATTTGATATATATAATTGCCCGATAACGCTACACTGGAAAGACAAGCAGTTAAGTTTTTGAGAGGCTTAGTTGGAGGTGATGGGCTTTCATCCATGTTGATATGTCAGAGAGACAGTCTGAGATTCGTGCTGAGACCGTGTGGTCGTCAGGTGGGAATGACAGACAGAGCTGGGTATCATCAGCGTAGCAGTGGTATGAGAAGCCATGTGATCGGATGATCTGGCCCAGTGAGGTGGTGTATATGGCAAAGAGAAGAGGGCCCAGTACTGAGCCTTGGGGGACCCCTGTGGTGAGGTGGTGCGCTGCAGAAGTGTGACCAGGACAGGACACTTTGAATGACCGACCAGTGAGGAACGATTCAAACCAGGAGTGTGCTCTCCCTGTGATGCCCATGCTGGAGAGTATGGACAGAAGCACACAATGGCTGACAGTGTCAAACGCAGCCGTAGGTCGAGCAGGATAAGTTCTGATGATTTAGCGTCGCTCTGGCTTCTTTTAAGGCTTCTTTCACAGCAGTGTTTCCCACACATAGACTAATTCGTGGCAGTGCGCCACATATTCAACACCGGCCGCCACATATTGCGTTTCGTTATTATTATTTTTTTTAACGCTATTTAAAAAAATACTCGTATTCGTTAAGCTGCATTTCCTTGCTGCTCTCCCTCCGTCTCTCTGTCCCTCGCGTCTCTCTCGCATAGCCTTCACACACACACAGCCCCTCCCCTCCGCGCTTCCCTGGAAGCTTGCTAGCTTCAGCGTCACGTTAGATTAGCTCTATAGCTCTGGCTCAACTGAAAGAAGACGGCTGGCGAAATTCACGAAAGGTTGGTATCACATGTACCTTTATAAAATCACACATTAAAAAGTCCTATTAAATATTTTATATTTTGAATACAATGTTGTCCCGTCCCATAGCAAACAAGCGATTACGCCTTCTTTATAAAGTTAACTAGTCGCAAGTTTGTCGTAAAAATAAATAAATAAAAAAAGTAGTTGGGTTGTCGAGGTCAAAACACTAGCAGCTGTGAATCAAATAAAGTAGTTTTTTTTAAACTCTTACACTGAATGTTTGCTGCTTCAATCCAGATGAGTATTGAAAAATATTTTCCGCGATTGAAAGAGAGACGTGCGTGTTGAGGATGAGGACCGGAGGTATCAGTCTGAAACAGCTGAACAGTCCGACCAGTCTGCAGATAAGCCGCACCTGTGTTACCCACCGTGACACAGGTGTCACACATCCTTACGTCCCCCATAATTTTCCTTGATGGAGAAATTATCCAGGTTCTTAAAGGGGAACTCCGGGGCATTTGAAGCGCGTTTCCATTGCTAGAGGTTGTCAAATACTGATAGTAGGACACAGACAGGTGCAAATCTGCGCTCCCTGTGTGGAGATCGCGCTGTTCGCTCAGCGTGTCATGCGAGGCTAATACGTGGTGGCTAAGGGGCAACTGCTAACCCTTCCACGTAAAACAACAACTTGCACACAGCAGAAACGTCACACCACTTTATAAACCATCCGACAATAAAGTCACAAGCCTTACCATCAAAACCAAATGCATGGTTCTCACATTACTGGCATGGGGACGTTACAAAACAACTTTATAAACAGCATGTCACTCACCGGCTGGTTGTAGGCTCGCGCATGTGAAAGCCCAAAAGAGTCGATGGACGATAATCACATATACAAAACAATTATTTTCTCTAGAAAAACTGCGTTCAAGTATTTAAAACATTACAACAATACATGCCCAGTAATATTGTTGTAATGTTTCTGGAAAAAAATTCTGAAATGGGTTCTATGTGGTCTATTTAGTCTGTGTTATAACCCCTTTAATTTTCATTTTAGTAGAAATGGGTCTGGGTTCTTATGGGTTAATACAATAAAGTTCTGTGTGGGCAATTATTAACGAAGGAATTATTTCGAAGAATTTTTATTCCCCCCCCCCCCCCGGTGGCCCACCACCACACATTTGCCTTCACATCTGTCGGAAACACTGAACTGCCAACAGAGCCGTTTCAATGGAGTGGCCACTTTTAAACCCAGATTGGCTTGGATCAAGGATGTTGTGTTGTGAAAGGTAATCAGTGACCTGCTTAAAGACCGCCCTTTCAATGGTTTTAGACAGAAAGAGAGACCGGCCGATAGTTCTCCACATGAGTTGGAGGGAGGGAAGGTTTCTTGAGCAGCTTGTTTGAATGTGGTAGGAAATGTGCCCGATGTCAGTGAAGCATTAATCACGTGTCACCGCTGCAGTTACAGTAGGAGCGATGGATTGGAATAGATTAGTGGGAAAGGGGTCCAGCGGGCATGTAGTAGGACGGCTACATGTGAGAAGTTTAGACACACAGTTCTCAGTGAGAGGGGTGAATGAAGAAAATGATGCAGTAGGACTTCTGCGGTACAAGGTTCGGGTGTGGGCAGTTGGGTAAACTGTTTGCTTATAGCTGCTACTTTGTCAGTAAAGAATGAGGCAAAGTTGTCTGCCGTCAGATTGGAAGCAGGTGGCGGAGGCGGGGGGGTTAAGTAGAGTTTTGTACAATAAATCAAAAGGAAGAAATTATGCTTCAACTGTGAAGTCTTCAATGGAGTGCTAAACCCAACCCTAACCCTCTCTTTGGGCCAGTTTCTTCAAATGATCACCTCTGGCTGATGTTCTGACTCTCTCAGTTCCACAGAACCTCAGGGAAGAGGGTGAGCCGTGGTCTGTTTCAACATAGTGCTTTAAAACTGCAGAATCCATATTGTCTGTTCAGCTTGCATGTTGTTTTAGAGGTGTTTTGGTTTGTCCACCACATGCTTAACCACAGGGACATGATAGCATGTAGATTACATGGGTGTCTTTACAATTTAGAAAGTCCTCAAGTGGAGTTCTCTTCCCAGTATGAGGATAACTGAAAGATTTAGTATTTGTTGTATTATTGCAACAAGCACAATTCCCAAATCTGTACATACCCGATGTTGTTAGTCGTGTTTTTTGTCTCTGAGACAGATTTTTGTATTTGACAATATCTTTGATTGTAGGTGCTTTTCAAAAAAAAAAAAAAAAGGAGTCATGAACAATGTCAGGAGGGTATCTCTTTTTATTTTTTATTTTAATTTTTTTAATATTTTTTGGAGCTTTTTATGCCTTTAATGGATAGGTCAGTTGGAGAGAGACAGGAAGCAGGGGGCAGAGAGAGGGGGAAGACATGCAGCAAAGGGGCTGTCCGGTGCGGGACTCGAACCGGGGCCAGCTGCAGCGAGGACTCTAGCCTCTGTACATGGGGCGGCCCATGTACCGACCGCCCCGGGAGGGTATCTCTGAGACGTTTTTTGAAAGACAGAGCTGATTGAGATCAAGGGAATAGATTATTTAAAATCCAGTACACGACACAAAGTTTGAGTTTTCTGTAATCAAACTGACAATTTCAATCCCTTCTCACTGAGAAAGCTATTTTCTTTAAAGTAAGCCCCAGCTCTTATTTACTTGTGCTGCACTATACCCATGATGTTATCTTGCTGACTGTGGTTATGGATTACACTTTCAAAAATGTCACTGTAACTCAACAACTACAGCAGAGGGAATATGGGAATATACTGAAATGTCCCATTCGGCTTTGTATAGAGGTGTCGGCAGTTGTACCCTGGCTTTGAATTAATTTATTGCATGGAGATTTCGTTTTCTGTTTTTATGAGTGTGAAATATATTTTACATGTTAGTCTTAAATAGACAGCTTTTAAACATGCATGTTATGGATCCATGTCACCTTAAATGTTGGTTTATAAGACTGAAGTAATCTTGCTCATTTCAAAGCTTGTGACATGTACACAAATAACATTAAAATGAAGATAACTCAGATGGTTTTAAGTTTTGTGATTACGATATATGACTTAATAGACTGTTCTGTAATCTAAATATCAAAAGGCTATTAGAGTCTGACAGGGATGTCTGAACTTGTTCCCATCATGATGCCATCACCCCATCCTATCATTTCTATATTATAGATATTGTTAATGCCGTCACATGTACCCTCCTAAGTTAAGAGGTTGCCCATACAGAGAGTGAGCTACTTTATTGATGTGACCCCATCTTTTGTTGCACCTGAAAATAATGGTAAATTCTTACAAAGTAAGCTTTTGAGCTGGATTAGAAATAAATAGCAAATCATACACTGTGAGTGAGTGTACTTATTTTAAATGGTAAAACTGTCATGGTCTAATTCTGTAGTAACATTGGTTAAAACATTTGGCTTTTAAGGGGGAATGATAAGATGTTTTATCTGCATTCAGTCCCGCTTTCTTACGACTTTGTAGTCATCACAGGTATTTAACAGCTTCAGTTATGGTCTATGGTCAGCATTGATAAGAACGCAACACCTGAGTGTGAAGACTCATTTTCAAAGTGGATGCTGGGCTTGGTGCCCTACTGTGGGTAAGGCTAATTTTGTCTTAACAGACACACGTGTTTACCACAAAAAGTCTCACGGAGGATCTGAAACTGACTCCAATAATGTGCAGACAAAAAGAGAAACAAGGCTTATACCTTTTACCTGACTGCAGGTTAAAAAAAAGTTCAGATAAAACAGGGAATTTCTGACAACAGCATGGTAAAATTCAAAAACATGGAAGACAAAATGCCCAGGATTGTGATGGGGTCCAATTCGTTGCTGGACTTGGTAACATTTGTGAAATTGTATTTGCCGGTGTGCATTCACAAACACTGAAAATATGGTCCCTTAAGTTGAAAAAAAATGCATACTATCACCTATGAATTTGTGCTGTGCTACACCTAACATAAGTATTGGCATTATGAAATAATGTACTTTATGTTGCAGAAGGTAGGTAGCTTGCTCTAGACCAGAGATACTCATTATGCGGCTCTTACTCGCATAGTAGCTTAAAACAATATGCTAACAATAACAATACATTTTTTTCAAATAACATGCAGTGAATACTGCACAGTATTGAGTATTTTTATTAAGTATTAATTAAGGCTTAATGGTGTTTCCTATAGGGGGCACACTGTTAAACCTGGCAACACGGCCCGCTTAAACCACCATCACACTTGACCGCAGCGCACGCTAGCTCCTTTAGCCAGCACGAGATGCAGGCACAATGGATCGGTTTTTGATTAAAAAAGGGCAAAAACCAGCACAAAAAAAAACATGCTCATCTTGAATGTCTCACTATGGTTACAACAACAAACTACAAATACAACATGAAGAAAGTCAAGGACATGCACGCCAGCTTCCGCTCATCCCAGTATTAAGGCAAATGTGGTCTGAATTGAAAATGTATTGGCTGTGTTGTTTCTTTTTTTGTGGGATGTTTTATATGTAGAAATGCATATTTGCAAAAGGGGACTTTAGTATGTTGTCGTAAAAGTGGCTCTTCCCTTGATTTTGCTCTGCCAATGTGGCTCTGGTGAAAAAAATAGTGAGTATCACTGCTCTAGACCAATTTAAATCATGTCTAAAAAATCTTATCCATTTTGTAAAGCATAATATTTCTAAGATAACATTTTTTATACACAGGGACGCAAACGGCGCGCCTTTTAGCGGATGCCGCCTTTTTCACAGCTGTCTAGGGGACTTGTGTGAATCGTGCAGATCCGATGAGTTTTTTTTTTTTTTTAGGGGGGGGGGGGTGGCGTGTTGAAATGTCTGATTATAATTTCATCAAAGTTCAGCCCCGAATCTCTCTGGACTGACATAGAGTCCAATAAAAGAAGCGGGAGAGTATTTATTTTATGTTTGCATCGGTAAAGTTTAATGTTCCTGTTGCATTTGAATGCACCGCACAGTTCGTATGACCCCACGTGGGGAGTGCCTCAACAGCCAATCAGGGGCTACGCAGGCCACGTTCAGCCTCTCAGCTCGGAGGTGAACTGCAGGCGCACGATTTTTATGTTGTTTTCTGACCTTAAAGGATAAGACCGGTTTTTTGACATTGGGCCCTTGATTTCACATTATAACATGATGTTCTACTCACCCCTGCTTGTTGTTGAACATTTGGAGCTGTTCCGAAGATATTCGAGAGGCGTCTGGCTGCTCTCTTGAGATATTCGGCCATGAAAAGGTTTCCTATGGGCAAGCTTATACAGGCACAAACTATGCTGTTTATAATTTATTAATTACTGTACATTAGCACTGATAACGTGGAGGTGCGTCGCTTACTTAAAAAAATCCGGGTTATTGTAATTTTGATTTTTTCGTCGTAAAGTGGGTGTAACTGACGTCATCGTCGTGCTACTGCCACAGACAGCCCACAGACCTGCTGCCTATTTATTCATTCGGCTAAAATTCAAAATTAGTAACCCGGATTTTTTTAAGTAAGCGACGCACCTCCACGTTATCAGTGCTAGTGTACAGTAATTAATAAATTATAAACAGCATAGTTTGTGCCTGTATAAGCTTGCCCATAGGAAACCGTTTCATGGCCGAATATCTCAAGAGAGCAGCCAGACGCCTCGCGAATATCTTCGGAACAGCTCCAAATGACCAACAACAAGCAGGGGTGAGTAGAACATCATGTTATAATGTGAAATCAAGGGCCCAATGTCAAAAAACCGGTCTTATCCTTTAACCTGAGAAGTAAAGCGCAGCTACTTGTGAAAAGGAAAGAAAAAGGAGAAAAATCCCAAGTTACACTGAAAGAAAGTCAGAGCACATACCGATTGGAAGTCCGGAGACAAGTACGTCGGTAAGACGAGTCAGTTATCAAAATAAAGGCTTGTTAACGCTTACCGTCGTCCATGCTAATGCTAGCTCTGTGTCTAACAGGCTAACACTCACCTGTCATCTGTAGAGCCGCTGCAAGCTCTGTGGCTAACAGGCTAACCACTCACCTGTCATCTGTAGAGCCGCTGCAAGCTCTGTGGCTAACAGGCTAACCACTCACCTGTCATCTGTAGAGCCGCTGCAAGCTCCGATATCGGCGTAATTTGAAATACAGAGAGCAACGGTGAGAAACTTGTCTTTTTAGCTGCTCTGAGGCTATTTTTCTGTTGTTTCTCGGTGTGCTGAAGAAAGTTGTGGTGATATAAAAGTCTATGAGAGTGAACTGAGGTTGTTAATGGTGTGATATTTTGGAACTTGTGTGTATTGAGTCATATTCAAAATGTCAGACTTTTTCAAAAAAATTGAAAAAAAGGGGACATGCCAAATGTTTCCAGCGTTGTCTCAGTATTCTTTACTTTTAAGAATTTCCAAGGAACTGGGACAGTGTGTTTTCATATAAAGAACATTTTTGTGTGAATAGGGTGAGCCCTGGATGGCAGAGGTGGTGGCAAAATGTAATTATATGATAATTCCTGCGGGGGCGTGGGCTTCGATAATCTCACTCCTTTTTGACCATACCTCTGTTTGCACCCCTGATACAACAGAAACACGACGGATGTCAAACAATTTAACTTAACTGGGAATTATCACACCATGATTAGCCCACAAATACAGATATCAAAGTTATGTTGACAGCGTTGATCGAGACATTTCCTTTTACTGCACATGCACACAGTCATCTCTTTCATTTCCTTTAGATACGGAAGCCTAGGTGCTACACTCTCATATATTCAAAAAAATATTCCAAACAACGTAAATCAATGTAAGTCTGGTAGTAACAATATAATAGATGAGCTGCAGCGACATAAGAATGAGGTCAAATGGTAAAGTGACAAGTGAGTTACAATGAGATAATGAAAGTGAAGGATGGTAAAGAGCAGAATTCAACTTTAACTGTGGCAAATGGTGTTGGTTGCACATCTCAATATCCAGGTTGTTAACAACCAGCTGTGTCTAAAATTACAGAAAAAATGGAAAGGTTGTCAAAAGAAAACATTCAGTTTGACTAAGGAAGAATTCAGAGTCAGGACAGAAAACTTGGAGCAATATCCCTGAAAATGGAAAATGAAATAAAAAACTAATGGTCAGAAACAGGAGCCAATGTTTGTGAGCAAACTGTAAGAAACCGGCTGAAGGACATGGGATTTCCATCCAGCCAAAGGGGAACCAGAAGCAGTCATGGACTTTGGATGGTTGGATGATAGTGAGATTCAGAGATGAATCACCTATCTAAATTGAACAAGGAGATGATGCTGGAACTTTAGTTTGGTCCAATGAAACATAGGAAGATGACTGGAATCTCTATCAGAGTTCAGATTTATTGTGAAAACTGAAAAAAACAAACACTCCATGACGAGGCTGCGTCCTGCAGAGCTGATCAGTCAGCTGCTGTCAAAGAAAGATGGAACCTGATCCATGAAGAATGTTGTTTCTATTAGTGAAGTCTTTCAAAGAATTCAAGCTGGCTGAGAAGTCAGAGGAGTGAAAACAAAGTATCACTGATCACTTTTTGCTTCTCTTAACCTGGTTTCCTCAAGTACTAGCACGGGAACTTGGTAAATGACCAAGAACTTCCAGTGGGAGGGTAAAAATGTCCAGATTTCAGAGAAATTTGAATTTTTAATCAAATTAGGACAACCTCGACAGCAGTATCAATCTTTAAGATGATTACCAGGGGGCCATAACTCAGTGGGCGTCAATGCCTGATCAGAAGAATGAGGTCACAGATACAAGAAGCTGAAATGAGTTTCCTTCAGAGGGTGGCTGCGCTCAGCCTTAGAGATGGGGGGAAGAGCTCGGCCATCTGGAGAGAACTCTGACTGGGGCCACTGCTCTGCATCACAAGGAGTCGGTTGAGGTAATTCGGGCATCTGGTTAGGATGCTTCTTGGCCACCTCCCTTTGGAGGTTTTTCAAGCATGTCCAACTGAGAGGAGGCCCCAGGGCAGACCCAGAACTTTCTGTAAGGATTATACACTATATTACCAAAAGTATTCACTCATCCATCCAAATAATTAAATTCAGCTGTTCCAGTCACTTCCATGGCCACAGGTATATAAATCCAAGCACATCAGCATGCAGACTGCTGCTACAAACTACAAACATGTGTGAAATCAAATCAAATTTATTTGTTTTGCACATTTCATGTACAAACAGTTCAAAGTGCTTTACATAAAATAAAAGCATTGCAGCAGGGAGTGCAAGAAGCATTAAAAATACATAAAAGAATATAAAGAGAAACAAATAAAATAATTTAAATGAATTTAAAAACAGGCAACAGTCTAGATAAGTTAAAAGGTATTTCATGCATAGACACATGAGAAAAGAAATGTCTTTAACCTGGATTTAAAAATGTCTCCATTTGGTGAAAGTTTAATCTCCACTGGCAGTTTGTTCCACTTGTTTGCAGCATAACAGCTAAATGCTGCTTCTCCATGTTTAGTCTGGACTCTGGACTGGACCAGCTGACCTGAGTCCTTGGATCTAAGAGCTCTGCTGGGTTTAAGAAAAAAAATAATGTATAGAGGTTACTAGAGTCCCGGCGTTGCATGTACTAATAATGACCATCTTTTATCAAACATGTCTGTTTTCAACTGTAGTCTTGCTGTGATTCTTTCCATGATAAATACGTTTTTTACCCCGTCTCTCCATTGCATTATGCTTGGAGGCTGTGGTTTCAACCAGGAAGATGTTATGGTCTTTTTTTGCTATCAGCAGCAGGATTCTCAGTAAATATTTAGAGCTCTTATCTGCCATACTGTCAGGAATTATACCCAAAATGTAAAGTGCTGGTTCCAGAGGGAAGTTAATGCCGTTTAATTTCCTTTTGAATATTCTTTCAAAAATCCTGTATTTTTGGGCAATCCAAGAATATATGAGTGGAGTCCCCCACTGCTCCACACTAGCCTGGCAACGCCATCCTATGTACTTCCGCCCAAAGATTTTGGCTCCGCACATAGTCTGGCCCAACCCCCCTACCTCGGTTCGCTCAGTGTTTTGCCAATCAGCAAACAGTTGCGAGTGGTGACGCAGAACTCACGCGCGGAGTCCATTGTAGTCCATATAATTGTAGTTCAACCGCAGCGGAAATAAACATGGCGACGGAAGAACGCTAGAAGCTATCCATGAAGTTGTCTCAACTCTGGAGAGCATTATTACACAATTAAAACAAGAGCAAGAGGAATGCCTCGTCAATTTTGTTAGTGGCAAGGATGTCGTAGCTCTCCTTCCAACTGGCTTTGGGAAAAGTTTGATTTATCAAATGGTACCGGTATAATGAAAGCGGATGTGGGAAGCGTGATTCGCGAGCTAGAGCCTCGCGAGAGTAAGCATGAACCTCGGCGCATAACCTACGTCCTTTCTAAACATTACTGATTGGTTAAGGGAACTCCAATGAATTTAAGTTGCTGAGTAAGGTCCCACCCTCCATGGAAACAGATTCCTCTTGGGTTTTCCCAGACTGTTTGACGGAGTCAACAGTCGGCTTTCGCCCAGGCTAGCTCCACACTCCCTCCAACAGAAATCAGTTGTTTTGCTGTATTTCGATGTAATGAACGGAGTGTAAAATTAACGCATTTTCACTTTCCAATTGAATCCCTCCATGTTGGACTATTAGTTAGTTTATGTCCCGCTTTAAATGTTTCCTCCCACTCTTCTTCTGATATTATGATATTCGCTCCCAGTTCCCATTTTTCTTTGATATCCAAGTTGTTATCATTGCATTCGTGTTGTAGTGCTTTATAGATTTTTGATATAATCCCTTTTTTTGACTTGTCCTCTGAGAACAACCATAAAACTTCCTCTAATTTGGATGGTGCCTTACAGATGTTCTCCCATTCCTGATGTTTCTGTAAGTAATCTCTTAACTGTAAGAATTTGTAAAAGTCATGAGCTGGTAAGTTAAATTCTTTTTGAAGTTGTGTGAATGATTTCATTGTTTGTCCCTGAAACATTTGGTCGATATATATTAGTCCCTTATCAGCCCATCTGTTAAATCCTGAGTAGATGGTACAAAGTCTGGGTTCTTTGCTATTCTAGTAGCCCTGCTTACAGAATTTGACAGTTTCAGTTTCTTTCGCACTGCTGACCAGTTTTTCATTGTTACTTTAATCTATTTGTTACCCATCCCGTGTTTCCTCTGAGCCTTTTTGTTTAAAAATGGGAGGGATTCTAAAGGCAAGGTAATTTTATTTATAGAGCACAATTCGTACACAAGGCAATTCAAAGGGCTTTACAGCTACATAAAATCACAAGAAGGCAATAAAATCATTAAAAAAAAAAAAAAAAAAAAAAAAATATGTAATTTCTTCCCCCATATAGTGGTGCAATTTTATTTTGCAAAGTCGAATGAATTTGCTCTCTAGCGCCTCGCGTTTTCAAATGTGCGTTGAACTACGGCAGGGGGTATGTGTCAAGATTCAAGAAGCTCTCGGCACTTTGTCGTTTTTCATACACCGGAAGGACATGGCAGACTCCATAGAGCTTGCCCGCTCTATGTAGATACAGACAAGTTATTCTTCACTATTCTTCACTTTATTCTTCACAAATTCTTCACAGATTTTTGACAGAGATAATTTTACACCAATGAGGACTAATTTATGAATGAATATGTTGATTTGAGCTAATAAATGACTTAATATATTACATAGTGTCCCTTTAATTAATTGAATTAAAAGCTAAGAGTGCAGATCAAATACTTCCAGGTGTCATATGCACAGCTAAATAGAACTGTTTTCAGCCTGGATTTAAACATTGTCAGAGTTGAGGCCTGTCTACATCTACTGGAAGACTGTTCCAGATTTTAGGAGCATCAAACTGAAACGCAGCCTCACCTTGTTTAGTCCTGACTTTGGGCACCAGCAGGAGACCCCTCCCTGAGGTTCTCAGAGCCCGAGTTGGTTCATATGGCTTTAACATGTCAGAGATGTACTTTGTGCATGACCATGAAGAGACTTGTACCCATGCAGAGCTGTTTTAAAGTCTATTCTCTGAGCGACAGGAAGCCAGTGCAGAGACCTGAACACTGGACTAATATGGTCGTATTTCCTGGTTCTAGTCAGGACTCGAGCAGCAGCGTTCTGGATGTACTGTAGCTGTCTTACAGCCCGTTTAGAGAGCCCAGTGAGCAGGCCGTTACAGCAGTCTAACCTGCTGGAGACAAACGCATGGATCAGTCTCTCTAAGTCTGGTTTAGACACTATTCCTTTGATTATGGCATGTTTTTTAGATGGTAAAAAGCTGTTGATGTTACTGATTTAATGTGGCTGTTAAAGTTCAGGTCTGAGTCCAATATTACCCCGAGATTTCTAACCTGATTATTAGGTTCTAGAGAGAGAGTCTCAAGGTGACTGATAACACTTTCTCTTTGTTTCTGTGGGCCACAGACAATGATTTCAGTTTTGTCTGAGTTTTGCTGGAGAAAATAGTTTTGCATCCACACACTGATCTGTTCGATGCAGCGACACAATGTATCTACAGGCCCGTGTTCTCCTGCCGTCAGTGACACGTAGATCTGAGTGTCATCTGCATAGTTGTAGTAGGACACATTATAGCTGCGTATTAGCTGGCCTAGTGGAAGCATGTACAGATTGAACAATACGGGTCCCAGGATTGACCCCTGGGGAACCCCACAGGTCATAGCCATTTGGTCTGAGACACAGTTACCAATTTCAACAAAATACTTCCTGTCCTCCAGATAGGACTTGAACCAGTTTAAAGCACGACCAGAGATTCCCACCCAGTCTTCTAACCTCTGTAATAAGATT
Organism: Odontesthes bonariensis; assembly: GCF_027942865.1. NCBI lineage: Eukaryota > Metazoa > Chordata > Actinopteri > Atheriniformes > Atherinopsidae > Odontesthes > Odontesthes bonariensis. Next base: position 33,733,396 of record NC_134526.1, read on the forward strand.
GCATGGTCAACTGTGTCAAAGGCAGCACTCAGGTCCAGCAGAACTAAGACTGTGACTCTACTTGCATCTGTGTTCAGGCGGATGTCATTTGTAACCTTGATCAGAGCTGTCTCAGTGCTGTGGTGGGGCTTAAAGCCTGATTGGAAAGTATCAAAAGCATTGTTAGACAGGAGAAAGTCACTAAGCTGTTGGTATACAACTTTTTCTAGGACTTTGCCTAAGAATGGCAGGTTTGATATGGGCCGGTAGTTGTTCAGTACTGTGGCATCAAGATTGCTCTTCTTTAGAAGAGGCTTAATGACAGCGGTTTTTAAGGCCTTTGGAAATGTTCCAGCCTGGAGTGAGATGTTGACTAGATTGGCGAGTTGTGGTAACAAACTGCTCAGCACAGACTTTAGGAATCTAGTGGGCAACTCATCAAGGCAGCACGTTGATGAACTCAGACTGCAGATGGTCTCTTCGACTGTTTTGTCAGTAACAGGTGTGAAATGTGTCAGCTCTAGGTGTCCAGCTGGCTGCAGAGTAGTTATTTGTGTTGTGGAAATTATTGCATTTTTAATGCCTTGAACTTTGTCATTAAAGAATATTGCAAACTCATTACACTTGGATGTAGAAATGAGTTCTAAAGGCAGTGAAACTGGAGGGTTTGTTAATCTGTTTACTTTAGCAAACAGGACACGAGAGTTGTTACTGCAGTTTTTGATGATTTCAGAAAAATAACTCTCCCTCGTTCTACGCAAAGTCTGGTTGAACACACATAGCTTTTATTTGTAAGTC